>NC_134361.1:208493486-208585986 GCF_048569485.1 Anomaloglossus baeobatrachus | reverse complement strand
CCCAAAGAACCTAGATAACTTGGAGAAGATCTGCATGGAGGAGTGGGCCAAGATAACTCCAGAGACCTGTGCCAGCCTGATCAGGTCTTATAAAAGACGATTATTAGCTGTAATTGCAAACAAGGGTTATTCCACAAAATATTAAACTTAGGGGTTGAATAATAATTGACCCACACTTTTATGTTGAAAATTTATTAAAATTTAACTGAGCAACATAACTTGTTGGTTTGTAAGATTTATGCATCTGTTAATAAATCCTGCTCTTGTTTGAAGTTTGCAGGCTCTAACTTATTTGCATCTTATCAAACCTGCTAAATCAGCAGGGGGTTGAAGACTACTTGTAGGCACTGTGTGTGTATATATATATATATATATATATATATATATATATATATATATATATATATATATATATATATATATATATATATATATATATATATACACATATACATATACATATATATATATATATATCTATATATCTATCTACATACATACATACATACATACATACATACACACACACACACACACACACACACATTGCCTTGCGAAAGTATTCGGCCCCCTTGAATTTTCAACCTTTTCCCACATTTCAGGCTTCAAACATAAAGATAAAAATGTTAATGTTCTGGAGAAGAATCAACAACAAGTGACACAATTGTGAAGTTGAACCAAATTTATTGCTTATTTTAAAAACTTTTATAAAAAGTAAATAACTGAAAATTGTGGCGTGCAATATTATTCATCCCCTTTACTTTCAGTGCAGCAAACTCACTCCAGAAGTTCATTGAGGATCTCTGAATGATCCAATGTTGTCCTAAATGACTGATGATGATAAATATAATCCTCTGTGTGTAATCAAGTCTCCGTATAAATGCCCCTGCTCTGTGATAGTCTCAGTGTTCTGTGTAAAGCACAGAGAGCATCATGAAGACCAAGGAACACAACAGCCAGGTCCGTGATACTGTTGTGGAGAAGTTTAAAGCCGGATTTGGTTACAAAAAGATTTCCACAACTTTAGACATCCCAAGGAGCACTGTGCAAGCGATCATATTGAAATGGAAGGAGTATTATACCACTGCAAATCTACCAAGACCCGGCCGTCCATCCAAACTGTCATCTCACACAAGGAGAAGACTTATCAGAGATGCAGCCAAGAGGCCCATGATCCCTCTGGATGATCTGCAGAGATCTACAGCTGAGGTGGGAGAGTCTGTCCATAGGACAACAATCAGTCCTACACTGCACAAATCTGGCCTTTATGGAAAAGTGGCAAGAAGAAAGCCATTTCTCAAAGATATCCATAAAAAGTGTTGTTTACAGTTTGCCACAAGAAACCTAGAGACACCAAACATGTGGAAGAAGGTGCTCTGCTCAGATGAAACCAAAATCCAACTATTTGGCCACAATGCCAAACGATATGTTTGGCGTAAAAGCAACACAGCTCATCACCCTGAATACACCATCCCCACTGTCAAACATGGTGGTGGCAGCATCATGGTTTGGGCCTGCTTTTCTTCAGCAGGGACAGGGAAGATGGTTAAAATTGATGGCAAGATGATGGAGCCAAATACAGGACCATTCTTGAAGAAAACCTGTTGGAGTCTGCAAAAGACCTGAGACTGGGACGGAGATTTGTCTTCCAACAACACAATGATCCCAAACACAAAGCAAAATCTACAATGGAATGGTTCACAAATAAACATATCCAGGTGTTAGAATGGCCAAGTCACAGTCCAGACCTGAACCCAATCGAGAATCTGTGAAAAGAGCTGAAAACTGCTGTTCACAAACACCTCCATCCAACCTCACTCAGCTCCAGCTGTTTACAAAGGAAGAATGGGCGAGAATTTCAGTCTCTCCATGTGCAAAACTGATAGACACAGACCCCAAGAGACTGCGGCTGTAATCACAGCAAAAGGGGGCGCTAAAAAGTATTAACTTACAGGGGATGAATAATATTGCACGCCCCAATTTTCAGTTATTTGTTTTTCATAAAATTTTAAAATAAGCAATAAATATCGTTCATCTTCACAATTGGGTCCACTTGTTGATTCTTCACCAGAACATTAATATTTTATCTTTATGTTAGAGAGAGATATATAGATAGATATAGATATATAGATATATATATATATATATATACACACACACACACACACACACATATACAGAGAGAGAGAGAGAATTTTATACGCATACATACATAGTATATATATGGAAATGATATCTGTGATTGGCAGCTCAGTCATGCTCTATCCTCCTCTATTCTGTGACTGGTGATAAGACAATTGTCTGCAGCAGGAGCCTCTCCCCTCTTTTTTGTCCACAAAAGGACAATAGAAATCCCTGCCCTTTTGGCTAAGCTCAACTCACAAGCCTAAGAGGACAATAATCAGTGGGAGATTAAAGCGCACCAATCCCCAGCATTTTCCTATATAAACTAAAGCCAGTGCTATACTGTTTCTTTATATACCTGTAGTTGTCAGCTGGGATGTATAGGTTTTGAATCACAAGCAAGTAAAGTTTGTAAAATCAGCAGTGTTGAGTGACAGCAGCTGCCGATCAGCTGACAGCTGGGGGAGTATTCATAGTGATTCCCGCCCCGTGTTACTTGAGCTAATTCTACTATAGAATTGTTTTACTGTGACTAAAAAGGACCTGTGCTGATGTCATGCCCATGTGACCAGAAGGGGCGGGCCTCAGCCAACAGCTTATATCGGGAAGCAACATTTTCCCCGCCCCCTTCTGGTCACATGGGTATGACATCAGTACAGATCCTTTTAGTCACAAAGTAAAACTATTGTATAGTAGAAGTAGCATAAATAACAGGGGGAGGGGACAACTATGAATACTCCCCCCAGCTTTCAGCTGCTGTCACTCAACACGCTGCAGATTTTACAAACTTTACTTGCTTGTGTTTCAAAATCTATACATCGAACTGACAACTAAAGGTCTGTATAGACTCAGCCTGATAGTGCTAGTATAGCACTGTATGTATAGAATCAGCCTGATAGTGCCGGTATAGCCCTGTATGTATAGAATCAGCCTGATAGTGCCGGTATAGCACTGTATGTATAGAATCAGCCTGATAGTGCCGGTATAGCACTGTATGTATAGAATCAGCCTGATAGTGCCGGTATAGCACTGTATGTATAGACTCAGCCTGATAGTGCCGGTATAGCACTGTATGTATAGACTCAGCCTGATAGTGCCAGTATAGCACTGTATGTATAGACTCAGCCTGATAGTGCCAGTATAGCACTGTATGTATAGAATCAGCCTGATAGTGCCAGTATAGCACTGTATGTATAGACTCAGCCTGATACAGACAGTACTATACTGGCACTATGTATAGACTCAGCCTGATAGTTCCAGTATAGCACTGTATGTATAGAATCAGCCTGATAGCGCCAGTATAGCCCTGTATGTATAGAATCAGCCTGATAGCGCCAGTATAGCCCTGTATGTATAGAATCAGCCTGATAGTGCCGGTATAGCACTGTATGTATAGAATCAGCCTGATAGTGCCGGTATAGCACTGTATGTATAGAATCAGCCTGATAGTGCCGGTATAGCACTGTATGTATAGAATCAGCCTGATAGTGCCGGTATAGCACTGTATGTATAGAATCAGCCTGATAGTGCCGGTATAGCACTGTATGTATAGACTCAGCCTGATAGTGCCAGTATAGCACTGTATGTATAGAATCAGCCTGATAGTGCCAGTATAGCACTGTATGTATAGAATCGGCCTGATAGTGCCAGTATAGCACTGTATGTATAGAATCGGCCTGATAGTGCCAGTATAGCACTGTATGTATAGACTCAGCCTGATAGTGCCAGTATAGTACTGTCTGTATGTATAGAATCAGCCTGATAGTGCCAGTATAGCACTGTATGTATAGAATCGGCCTGATAGCGCCAGTATAGCACTGTATGTATAGAATCAGCCTGATAGTGCCAGTATAGCACTGTATGTATAGACTCAGCCTGATAGTTCCAGTATAGCACTGTATGTATAGAATCAGCCTGATAGCTGATCAGCATTTCTAAAAGAGCCCAGTCAGACGGCCGTATAGCACGGACTATAATGGTATCCGAATGCATGGCCTGGCCAGCGGCTCTCCTGACCTGAGCCTAGCAGCATGTATTTCTATGCAGCTCTCACTGGTCATGTATTTGGATGCCATCGTCATCCGTGTGACTGCACCTCAAGACTGCGCACTCAGTCACTGCCCGCCAATTTCCGTACCTTGGACACACAAATAAAATGTTTGGTGATGATGAGGAAACCTGCTAAAATATGAGACAAGAAAGCAGTGATCAGATGTCCACACATGGAAAACTACTCAACCGAGTAAATATACCACAACCGGACATTAGATGGATCGCCAATAATCTTACACTTTTGGGCACCACCGGACGACCCCGGTGGGAAAACAGACCAGGGTTGGGGCAGAGTTTGGTCTGAGCACTGACAGGCGGACGCCCACCCCTGTAACCTCTGCAGTGTGTGGTGCATGGTCTGAGCACTGACAGGTGGACCCCCCCAGCCCTGTAATCTCTGCAGTTTATGGTCTGAGCACTGACAGGTGAACCCCTCACCCCTGTAACCTCTGCAGTGTGTGGTGTATGGTCTGAGCACTGACAGGCGGACCCCCCCACCCCTGTAACCTCTGCAGTGTGTGGTGTATGGTCTGAGCACTGACAGGCGGACCCCCCCACCCCTGTAACTTCTGCAGTGTGCGGTGTATGGTCTGAGCACTGACAGGCGGACCCCCCATCCCTGTAACCTCTGCAGTGTGTGGTGTATGGTCTGAGCACTGACAGGTGGACCCCTCACCCCAGTAACCTCTGCAGTGTGCGGTGTATGGTCTGAGAACTGACAGGCGGACCCCCCCACCCCTGTAACCTCTGCAGTGTGTGGTGTATGGTCTGAGCACTGACAGGTGGACCCCTCACCCCTGTAACCTCTACAGTGTGCGGTGTATGGTCTGAGCACTGACAGGTGGACCCCTCACCCCTGTAACCTTTGCAGTGTGGGGTGTATGGTCTGAGCACTGACAGGCGGACCCCCCCCACCCCTGTAACCTCTGCAATGTGTGGTGCATGGCCTGAGCACTGACAGATGGACCCCCCCACCCCTGTAACCTCAGCGGCATATGGTCTGAACACTGACAGGCGGACCCCCCCACCCCTGTAACCTCTGTAGTGTGCGGTGTATGGTCTAAGCACTGACAGGCGGACCCCCCACCCCTGTAACTTCTGCAGCAATGCTGGCCGCATTCATACATCTATTCTGAACAGACGACCTCTGGATATGACGCTGACCTCGTGCACTCAACTTCTGTGTTCGGTCATGGCAAGGTCTGTTCTGAGTGGATCCTGTCTGGTTATACCTCTGTATGGTCCTGGCCGCTGTGCTGCAGCTCAGGTTCAGGGTGGTGACAATCTTCTTATAGCCTCGGCCATCTTTATGTAAAGAAACAATTATTTTTTTTCAGACCCTCAGAGAATTCGTGGTTATGAGGAGCCATGATCAACTTCCAGTGACCAGTATGAGAGAGTGTGTGAGTAATAACACCGAATGTAACACCCCTGCTCCATCAGTCGCACCGAAGACCTTGTAACTTTAATGAGTCACATGACACCTGGGAGGGCAAAATGGCTGATTGAGTGCCATTTTCACTTAGGGGTGTACTCACTTTTGTTGCCAGCGGTTTAGACATTAATGGCTGTGATGAGTGATTTACACTATACAAGCTGCACACTGACACTGCACATTCTATACAAGCGGCGCACTGACACTGCACATTGTATACAAGCTGCGCACTGACACTGCACATTCTATACAAGCTGCGCACTGACACTGCACATTCTATACAAGCTGCGCACTGACACTGCATATTGTGTACAAGCCGCATACTGACACTGGACATTCTATACAAGCTGCGCACTGACACTGCACATTCTATACAAGCTGCACACTGACACTGCACATTCTATACAAGCTGCACATTGTATCACAGTGTCAGATCTGCAGCGCTGTCCCTATTTACACAAATGTGAGGGGTGTACTGACTTTCGTGATGTACTGTTGCTGGGATGAGTAAAAAGGAAGCACATCCAGACTACAAAAAGAGAGGGGGAAAAAAAGGATGAAATCTCTAGCCGATTTCTGGGTGTATTGGATACAATGTGACCATGCACATACAGAGGTAATATCTTCCGTGGCCATATTAGTGGGAGGTCGGGAGGCGTCTGCCCCCATTACCTGTAGTAATTACTCTGGACTTTTCCCCCCTTTATTAATAAGGACATGGCCAGGAACAAGCACGGTTACTCCCCAGTCGGGTCCATAATGAGCCGGCCTCACAGAATACATTGCCACCTCCTGTGAGTTTCCAGGACACCATCCTTCACCCCCTTTCTGGTATTTTGTGGGGAGAAGGATGGCGTGACCATCTGTCTGCTTTCCTCAAGCAATGAGGTGGGCCATTCCAATGTTCAAGGTCCATGGGGAAGATGGGGGGCATTTAAAACAAAATGTTCCCATGTTCTAAGACCCCATCACATACATGGGAGAAGATCCAAAATTCCAAAAGTCGTATATCTGACAAAAACAACCTCCATCCGGGGTATTAAACAACCAACATCCAGGATCCCGGGTATTATCTACAGACAAGGACGTCACCTACAATGTAACCAGATGAATGGAGGCTCGGAATACAATCGTGAAGAAGATTTATGTCACCCGTCTCCAAGGAAGATTCAGATAACAAGGCTGCCCTACAAGAACCGGGCGAGGACGAGAGGACGGCCAAGACCGAGAGGACGGCATTACAACCACATAATGCCAAGCAAACAGTCAATGATCTTAACTAACAAAGGTCTTCAAGTCTTCTCCAGGGAGCAGGAGCCGAAAGTGCATTAATATCTGCCTGTGATTTCCTCAACTTTGCTCTTTCATTATTAATGAAGAGGATATTGAATGTAACTACACTTCAGGTTCCTCTGCTTAACCCCTTATTAACAAGGCAGGTGGCTGCTGCTCCGCAGACTCCATAGGAAAATGTCACAACCGGCTGGAAGATGGACAAAAGAGGCATCATATATATAGATCAGGCTGGGGGCACGGAGCCGGCATTATGGACCCTACGAGGGCGATCAGATATATGTATAGGACGTGAGCAGTTACTATGTGTCGTCTTATTGGCCAAGGATTCCCTGACGATATGTAAAGCCCCATATGTCTCATCACACACATCCGTCCATCCAAGGAGGTGGTAAAAGCAAATAACCCCAGTGCTCCTCATACATGATGAGAAGTCACACGCGGTCACAGCACGAAATGGTACAGTTCTTTGTTGGCTTCTTACCTGGAGCCCTTTGGAAAGCGGGCAGAACAGGACCATGTGGACGAACCGTCTTAGCTTTCTCATCCTCCTTATTCCTGGGGACCAGTCCAGCTAGGAAGGGTAATGTCCAGCTCCCCTAAAGTAGACGATCATGGAGAAATGTCACGATAACCATCCAGGGGTCCGGCTTCAATGTGACTTGTACGATGTCCAGAGACCCATTAGATTTGGATCCAGTGACCGCTTGTGTTTATGTCCTCTTTGTACGCCCCGGCGATCTCCTCCAGGTCACGTAGGGGACCACATTCCAGATAGAGCCGTCAGGTTGTTTCACCCCTGACTTGTCCAGAAGACAATGTAGCACTGATAGTCACTGGGAGGCTGGCAGGAGGCAGCGCAGAGGCTGGCAGGAGGCAGCGCAGAGGGGACAGCTTCTCCCACTGCCAGCAGGGATTGCTGATCTCCAGGATCTGGGGCTCCGGCACTTCCCACCACGGAATTACTGTTCTTTTCAATGCTGCCACAGAGGAGTCATTTTCTGTTTATTCAGCCTGCGGGTCACTACTGGGGTCTGCGGCTCTGTGTGACGCCGACTGCAGGCTCCATGCACCTCCCTGCAATGAACAAGGGTGCACCGCCAGCCAAAAAAACTGCTAAACGCCAAGTACAGACCTCTAATGTCACCATTTGACCAGTGCACCCCAATAATCTGCTACACTGCCCTTTCCCCTCCTACACAGACAGTACCCCAGGATCATCACCCTGACCCCCTATCAGAGCGAGGGCATCCCGGCTAGCCTACACGACTCCAGGTACAACTTCGTAATGTCCCCTACGACAACCGGCTCCTCTCACTCGTGTTCCCTAGATGTCGCTCCCCCAGTCTTGCAGGACACCCCGTCATTCCCCCCTGAGAAGTCTCCAGGGTTCTTTATTGACCCATTTGATTCTTTCATGTGACCCTGTGATCCCTCTCAGTCTTGGCAGAGCTCATTATATGCCACCCAATAACCCTGGCACGCCACGATACCAGCCACCCAAACACCTAGTGACATATCAGCTCTGCCAGAATGGCGCCAATTCCTCTCCCAATTTCAGGACTTAGCTCCCCTTTTCTTAGGATCCCCCATAGTATTGTAACTCCTGAGTCACATACAGACCCTGACACCTGTTTCCACTCCTTGCCCTGATCCTCTCTACCCCCTTGTCACTTCTCCCCTGTTGCCACTGCTCCCTCTTTACACCCTTGTTACTTCTGCAGCCCCCGCTGCCCCTGTCTCCCCTCACCCAACTGTTTCCACTGTTCCCTTTCTACACCACTGTCACTTCTGCAGCCCCTGTCTCCATTGTTGTCACTTCTGCAGCCCCCCTGTCTCCACCGCTACCCCTGTCTCCCCTGATGTCATTCCTCTAGCACCCTGCTGCTGCCTCTGTCTCTCCTGTTGTCACTCCTGCACCCCTCAGCTGCCCCTCTCACCCAGCTGTTTGCTCTGGTCCCTTATCAATTCCGCAGCCCCCCCGATGCCCCTCTGTCTCCCCTGTTGTCACTTCTGCAGCCCCCGATGCACCCCGATCTCCCCTGTTGTCACTCCTGCAGCCCCCCGATCTCCCCTGTTGTCACTCCTTCAGCCCTCCGATCTCCCCTGTTGTCACTCCTGCAGCCCCCCGATCTCCCCTGTTGTCACTCCTTCAGCCCTCCGATCTCCCCTGTTGTCACTCCTGCAGCCCCCCGATCTCCCCTGTTGTCACTCCTTCAGCCCTCCGATCTCCCCTGTTGTCACTCCTGCAGCCCCCCGATCTCCCCTGTTGTCACTCCTGCAGCCCCCGTCTTCCCTGTTGTCACTTCTGAAGCCCCCCGATGCCCCTCTGTCTCCCCTTGTGTCACTCCTGCAACCCCCCGATCTCCCCTGTTGTCACTCCGCAGCCCCCCGAACGCCCCTCTGTTATCACTCCGCAGCCCCCCGAACGCCCCTCTGTTATCACTCCTGCAGCCCCCCGATCTCCCGTTATCACTCCTGCAGCCCCCCGATCTCCCCTCTGTTGTCACTCCTGCAGCCCCCCTGTCGTCACTTCTGAAGCCCCCCGATGCCCGTCTCCCCTGTTGTCACTCCTGCAGCCCCCCGATTTCCCCTGTTGTCACTCCTGCAGCCCCCCCCGAACTCCCCTCTGTTGTCACTTCTGCAGCCCCCCTGTCTTCCCTGTTGTCACTCCTGCAGCCCCCCTGTTGTCACTCCTGCAGCCCCCCTGTCTCCCCTGTTGTCACTCCTGCAGCCCCCCTGTTTCCCCTGTTGTGACTCCTGCAGCCCCCCTGTTGTCACTCCTGCAGCCCCCCGCTGCCCCTCTCACCCGGCAGAGCCTGCATGTCCTGCACAGCCCGGTGGGCTCACCGCTCTCCAGGCAGAGGGTCCATGGTCGCAGCCCCCTCCCCGGCGTCTCCGCCTCCTGTGACGGCTCCGGCTGATACCGATGCTCCGGCCCTGGAGCCGCCGTGCTGTGGCTCCTCGGCGCCCGGGTGTGCTGCTGCCCGGCTCAGTGCACGATGCTGCGGAGCACAGCACACCGCCGCTCCTTACAGCCGAGCTCCAGCTCTGAGGATTATCTGTCCGCCGACGCAAAATCCAGCAGCAGCAGCACAGAGAGGGGGAGCCTGGAGCAGGTGCAGCCGGGGAGGGTGGGAGGCAGCGACTGATTATTAACCTCCCCCTTATCCATCATCCAGGCTAAGCCGCAGCTGCTGCACCTCCTCTTCACTGCAGCTCCATTCCTATATAATCTCTGTATACTGGCATCCTGAGCCGCAGCTGCTGCACCTCCTCTTCGCTGATGTGAGCCTAGAACAGCTCCATTGATATAGTCTCTATATACTGGCATACAGAGCCGCAGCTGCTGCACAACCTCTTTCCTGGCACAGCTGCCACTCACATGATCCTGTGTCCTCCTCCTCAGTGACTACAGAAGTCTCATTATATAGGAGGGGACGCCTCTATACTCCATGGTTTCCTAGGTAACCGGGCTGATACATTGTTGCAGTGCCGCTGTGTATGGTACCTGTGAGGTAAATCCGGAGATATGGTGATAAATCATGACATTCAAGTCATGTCAGGAAGCCCTCTCCTGGTGTCACTACCCCCTTCCCTTCACACAACTGGTTTAGCAACAAATCCATGGCCATGTCCTGTGATATGGAAATTAGGTGGCTTTAGGACAAAGGACACAGGATGACTCCCTGCCGTCACCCTGTAGTAGGAGCTGCTAGCTAGTTAGCAAGGCTATGGAAATAGCCAGACAGAACGACTCCAGTAAAAAATGGTTCATATCTCGCAAGCCATATTTCCGATAAATATGGCAACCATAAAAATGGTGTCTCCGCATGTGGACGATGCCGGCACCCCCTTTTTATGGGAACAGGACATTGGGAAATGCCCCAGGCGTGATATCAGCCAATGGGGAACTGGCAGACAGGTCATGAGTCCCCTCGTTCTGTAGCTAAATTCATAACTGTCACAATGAGAGCATTGGCGTCCGCCTACGACGCTCCCAGGCCAAGTTATGGCCATATTCCATGTTGTGGATTTTGTCCATAACTCCAGCCAGGGGTGGAGCAGTGCTCCCTGTGAGGTCACGAAGGTAGGAGGGGACCTGGATCTGCCCAGGTTGATAACCCTACTTCGGCCATTTTCCAGTGTTCTTCTGCTCGGGGGCCTGGTTGGGACAGACCTGTGAGAGAGTTCCTGGAAACCTGGTCTACAGCGCCCCCCTGTGGCCAGACGCACAAGGTAACTGATTGAATTGCATACCTGTTGTAAACCATGCTTTATCTGTAACTGTACTCTGACATATGTATATTCTGTAGATTCCCTATTGTATATATTGTAGTTTCTAGTGTGCTTTAGGCGATTAAATTATATAATTAATCTTGGGCTGTTCTGTTATCTCGATCTTGAATCCCACGTCTGTGTGTTCGGCTAATAGTTACCGTAAAGCGGTTGGTGGCAGCGAGTTGTGCCAAGGATTATTGTGGGGAGGCCAGTGAGATTCGGGAAGATATTATATATTCCGCCCGCGGAGGTCGGGGGAATATATACCTTACTCTCACCGGGGACCCTTCAATAATCGGCATAAGTAGTATAGCGGCCTCCTTGCTTATTGTCGGGCAATTCCATAATTGGCCTGACTATAAGAGGGGCGCTAGAGAGCGCGTCACGTGCTCTGTCTGTCGGTCGGGAGGTATAAAGGAGGGGTGACCCCCACTTGTTACCCCCCGATTGTGACGTACTGGTAGCCAGCGCAGGGGGATTTCTGAGTGACCCCCCGGTGGTTTGTGACATATTGGTGGCAAGCGGTGGGATCGAGATAATAGTGTGTGTGAGTGTGAGACCCATACTCCCAGACACTAAAGACTGCCTGCAGCAGCTGTGGCTGCTGGGGTCTTCAGACCAGCTCAACACTAGAGTGTCAGAGTGCAGATACTGTAAGGTGTGTGGAGGCATCAGGTGTCAGTTCTGTGTCAGTGACCAAAAGTCTGCAAGAATGGCTGAGAGCACCAGGAGCAAAGCCAAAGGAATGGCCGATGCTCAGGCCAGAGACGATGAGGAGGTTGTCCACGAGTCCTCCAGGAGCTCGACGCCAGAAAACAGCTCTGCAGAGGACATTGCACAACCGGGCACTGCTGGACAAGATGAGGAGCAGCTCGCCCAAGGGTCCTCAACGAGCCAGACGCCAGCCCTCCGCTCTGCAATGGACAGTGAAGCACCAGGCTCCGCAGCGGGCCGCAGATCACCACGTGCCATTCCACCGAGCCTGGGAGGCTCGGATAGCCTTCTTCAAATGGCTATGGCCCTACGCCAGGCTGGAGACCGGGAGGGCTACAAGGAACTCATGGCCGAGCGTGAGCGGCAAGCAGCGCGTGAAGAGCGCCAGGCAGAGCGTAACTACCAGCTGCAGCTAGCTCAGCTCCGGCCCTCATCAGCCACCCGTGACCTTCCAGACACCAAACTTCCAAAGGTCCGTGTTGAGGACTTCCCAGTGCTGGAGAAGGATGGAGACTTGGACTCTTTCTTGACTGCTTTTGAACGGACTTGCTTGCAGCACCATCTGGACAAGGACCAGTGGGCCAAATACCTGACCCCCCGTTTAAGGGGTAAGGCCCTGGATATCCTTGGGGACTTGCCTGCTGAGGCAGATCAGGGCTACGACACCATCAAGCGGGCCCTGATCCAACAGTACAACCTCACTCCAGAGTCCTACCGCAAGAAGTTCCGGAGCCTACAGAAGGGACCAAAGGACTCCTGGGCTGACCACCGGCGGGCACTTGCCCGAGCTGCCGACCACTGGACCCAAGGCCTGCAGCTTTCCACCGGACCGGAGATCCTGGACTTGTTCATCACGGAGCAACTCTTGTGGAACTGCCCTGAGGATCTCCGCCAGTTCATCCGAGACCAGAAGCCAAAGGGGTCCACGGCTACAGCTGCCCTTGCCGATGACTACACCAACAACCGGGCCCCTGAGGCCAGGAGAGCGGCCACCAGCAGCACCTGGAGAGGGGGTAAGATGAATTCTGCGACTGCCCCACCTGCCCCTAGACTGCAGGGGGTGTCCCCCTCAACTCCCCTCTCCAGGCCCGTGGCAGAACCAAGACGGTGCCACCAGTGCAACCTACCTGGACACTTCAAGGCCATGTGCCCTCAGCGTCCCAAGGCCCCGGCTCCGTCCCCGTCCCAAGGGCCGCCCAAGGTGTATTGTGTGGGTGGGGGTGGTGGTAGGTCCCTGGACAGCTTCCAACCTGTCACCGTCGGCCGGTCTGTGACCATAGGACTGCGAGACAGCGCCTCGGAGGTGACTCTGGTGCGGCCTGAGATGGTGTCCCCCCAAGACTTGATCCCTGGAAAAACCCTCGCTGTCTCCGGGATTGGAGGCATTGACCCGGCGCTGCCTGTTGCTGACATTTATGTGGACTGGGGCGCGGGGCGAGGGGTGAGAGAGGTGGGGGTAACTGATCGGATCCCTGCAAACGTGCTACTTGGGACAGATTTGGGGCAAATAACCTCCCAGTTTGGCCCCGCCCCAAAGGCTGAACCTTCAGCCAGTGCTGACGTGCCTCCGGACAATGTTAATGTGTTATCTATGAATGATGTAAGGGAGGAGGGAGTGAACTCTGATATTTCTGCTTGCACAGACACCATAGACACACACGCAGCTGCAGCTGTGACAGGGGAGGGGGTCAGAGAAAGGTGTGACAATGCCTCTACAAGTAACCAGCCTGTGAGCTGGGATCTGTTGCCCTCTGCAGGGATAAGCAGAGAGCAGGGTGCTGCAGGGGGAGGACCAGTGTGTGGGGTGGGGGCTACCACAGCAAATGTGGGGTCCCCAGAGATTTCACAGCGGGGTTCTGTTGCTGCAGGGGGGGAACAGGCAGGTGAGATTGGGGCCGGTCCAGGAGCGGAAGTGCTCCCAGGTAAGATCTCGGTGCATGGTTCCCCCACAACCGGGGTGTCAGGAAGCCAGGTAGGTCTGCCTGAACCGGCGACTTGGTCAGGAACGGAGGAGGAGCAGGCACGACCCACGGTCGCAGCGGCTGTGGCCGCTGTCACCCGCAGTGGGAGTGCTGGAAGCCAAGGGGCCTCCCGGAGGTCCGATAGCTCTTCCCCTTCTGACCAAGTGGCAGCCGAGTCAGGTGGAGGCCAGGACACAGGTCCCGGGGTACTGACTGAAGATGTGACAGTCTCGTCGATTCTGGCCACATCTAGTCAGGAGTTTCAGGCAGCGTTAGAAGCTGACGACAGCCTGAAAGCTCTAAAGGAGCAGGCGGCACAGCCTCCCTCGGACTCGGACCCGGAGCGAGTGGTCTGGGACCAAGGACGGCTGTACCGGGCCACGGTCCAGCAGGGTTCACCGGAGGCGTGGCCCAGGGACCGACAGTTGGTGGTACCCTATCCGTTCCGGACGGAGTTGTTGCGGATCGCACATGAGATTCCGATGGCCGGACACCTAGGGATCGCTAAGACCAAGGCCAGGTTAAACCAGCATTTCTACTGGCCAAAAATGGGGGCCGATGTGGCTGCCTACTGCCGTTCGTGTGAAACCTGTCAGAGAGTGGGGAAGGCGGGGCCACACCCCAAAGCCCCACTGGTATCTCTGCCAATCATCGATGAGCCTTTCAGGAGGGTGGCTGTGGATCTGGTCGGCCCGCTGGCCATCCCCAGCAGCTCCGGGAAACGCTTCATACTGACGGTAGTGGACTATGCCACCCGGTACCCAGAAGCAGTGGCCTTGTCGTCCATTCGGGCTGACAAGGTGGCCACCGCATTGCTGGAGATTTTCTCCCGAGTGGGTTTTCCCCAGGAAATGCTCACCGACCGGGGGACCCAATTCATGTCCCAGCTGATGGAGACCCTCTGTAAGCAAGTCCAGGTGCGACATCTGGTGGCCAGCCCGTACCATCCACAGACTAATGGCCTGTGCGAGCGGTTCAATGGCACCTTAAAGCAGATGCTTAAGATGTTGGTCGACTCCCATGGGCGTGACTGGGAGCGGTATCTCCCACACCTGTTATTTGCTTACCGGGAGGTTCCACAGGCCTCAACAGGATTCTCACCGTTTGAGCTCCTGTACGGGCGACGTGTGCGGGGCCCCCTGGCTCTGGTGAAAGAGGCTTGGGAAGGGGATTTGGCCACCCCTGGAGTGTCGGTTATCGAGTATGTCATGCGCTTCCGGGACAAAATGCAGGCCTTGACGCAACTGGTACACGACAATATGGCTCAAGCCCAGGCTGATCAGAAGCGTTGGTACGACCAGAACGCTTGTGAGAGGACCTACCAAGTGGGTCAAGAGGTGTGGGTACTGGTCCCCGTACCACAGGACAAGCTTCAGGCAGCCTGGGAAGGCCCATACCTCGTGTACCAGCAGCTCAACCCTGTGACGTACCTGGTCACCCTGGACCCTGCCCGTGGAAGGCGGAAGCCCTTCCATGTGAACATGATGAAGGCACATCATGAGCGGGAGGCATGTGCGCTCCCCGTGTGCAACCTGCCCGAGGAGGGAGAAGCGGAAACCCTCTTGGATATGCTAGCCCAGGTTAGGGCAGGCGGATCCATTGAGGATGTGGAGGTTGGCCACCAGCTCTTGGAGGACCAACGGTCCCAGCTGTGGGCCACCCTACACCCCTTCCGGGGGTTGTTTACCAACCAGCCCGGAAGGACTGACTTGGCTGTCCATCACGTGGACACTGGGGATCATCCCCCGATCCGGCGTTCAGCATATCGGGTCTCCCTGGAGGTGCAGCAACACATGCGCCAGGAGATTGACGAGATGCTGGAGCTGGGGGTGATCCAGGCATCCAACAGCGCTTGGGCCTCGCCTGTAGTCCTCGTCCCTAAGAAGGACCGAACCACTCGGTTCTGCGTGGACTACAGGGGGCTCAATGCGGTCACGGTCGCCGATGCGTACCCAATGCCACGCATCGATGACCTGCTCGATCAGTTGGCCGGGGCTCAGTACCTGACCATCATGGATCTGAGCCGGGGATATTGGCAGATCCCCCTGACTCGCAAGGCCAGGGAACGCTCTGCCTTTATTACCCCATTTGGACTGTACGAGTCCACGGTGATGCCATTCGGGATGAGGAATGCCCCTGCCACTTTCCAGCGGATGGTCAACACCCTGCTCAAGGGACTTGAAGGGTACGCGGCCGCGTACCTGGATGACATTGCCGTCTTCAGTCCCACCTGGGAGGACCACCTAGAGCATCTAGCACAGGTGCTCAGGCGGATCCACCGGGCAGGTTTGACCATCAAGCCGGGAAAGTGTCAGCTGGCCATGAGCGAGGTCCAGTACCTCGGTCACCGGGTAGGTGGGAGAACACTGAAACCCGAGCCTGAGAAGGTGGAAGCCATCGCATCCTGGCCCACCCCCAGGACCAAGAAGCAGGTGATGTCCTTCTTGGGGACCGCTGGGTACTATAGGAGGTTTGTTCCATGCTATAGTAGCCTGGCAAAGCCCTTGACGGACCTCACCAAGAAGAAGCTGCCCTCTGCAGTCGATTGGACAATGGACTGCGAGACAGCCTTCCGGGCCCTAAAGGACGCCCTGTCCAGCCCGCCCGTGCTACAGGCAGCCGACTTCACGCGGCCGTTTGTAGTACAGACCGACGCCAGTGACTTCGGCCTCGGTGCGGTGCTCAGCCAGGTGGACTCTGCGAGCCAAGAGCACCCAGTCTTGTACCTGAGCAGGAAGCTGTTACCAAGGGAAGTTGCCTATTCCACGATGGAGAAGGAGTGCCTGGCCATGGTGTGGGCCCTGCAGCGTCTGCAACCCTATCTATACGGGCGCCACTTCATCGTGGAGACGGACCACAATCCCCTCAGCTGGTTGCACACCGTCTCTGGGACGAATGGGCGATTGTTGCGATGGAGCCTTGCGCTCCAGCAATACAACTTCACCATTCGCCACAAAAGGGGCCGTGACCACGGTAACGCAGACGGGCTGTCCCGACAAGGAGAGGTCGCGGACGGGCGCACGGGGGAACACCGGAGTGTGCTGCCCCCTAGCGCCCTCAAAAGGGGGGAGGTGTGAGGTAAATCCGGAGATATGGTGATAAATCATGACATTCAAGTCATGTCAGGAAGCCCTCTCCTGGTGTCACTACCCCCTTCCCTTCACACAACTGGTTTAGCAACAAATCCATGGCCATGTCCTGTGATATGGAAATTAGGTGGCTTTAGGACAATGGACACAGGATGACTCCCTGCCGTCACCCTGTAGTAGGAGCTGCTAGCTAGTTAGCAAGGCTATGGAAATAGCCAGACAGAACGACTCCAGTAAAAAATGGTTCATATCTCGCAAGCCATATTTCCGATAAATATGGCAACCATAAAAATGGTGTCTCCGCATGTGGACGATGCCGGCACCCCCTTTTTATGGGAACAGGACATTGGGAAATGCCCCAGGCGTGATATCAGCCAATGGGGAACTGGCAGACAGGTCATGAGTCCCCTCGTTCTGTAGCTAAATTCATAACTGTCACAATGAGAGCATTGGCGTCTGCCTACGACGCTCCCAGGCCAAGTTATGGCCATATTCCATGTTGTGGATTTTGTCCATAACTCCAGCCAGGGGTGGAGCAGTGCTCCCTGTGAGGTCACGAAGGTAGGAGGGGACCTGGATCTGCCCAGGTTGATAACCCTACTTCGGCCATTTTCCAGTGTTCTTCTGCTCGGGGGCCTGGTTGGGACAGACCTGTGAGAGAGTTCCTGGAAACCTGGTCTACAGCGCCCCCCTGTGGCCAGACGCACAAGGTAACTGATTGAATTGCATACCTGTTGTAAACCATGCTTTATCTGTAACTGTACTCTGACATATGTATATTCTGTAGATTCCCTATTGTATATATTGTAGTTTCTAGTGTGCTTTAGGCGATTAAATTATATAATTAATCTTGGGCTGTTCTGTTATCTCGATCTTGAATCCCACGTCTGTGTGTTCGGCTAATAGTTACCGTAAAGCGGTTGGTGGCAGCGAGTTGTGCCAAGGATTATTGCGGGGAGGCCAGTGAGATTCGGGAAGATATTATATATTCCGCCCGCGGAGGTCGGGGGAATATATACCTTACTCTCACCGGGGACCCTTCCATAATCGGCATAAGTAGTATAGCGGCCTCCTTGCTTATTGTCGGGCAATTCCATAATTGGCCTGACTATAAGAGGGGCGCTAGAGAGCGCGTCACGTGCTCTGTCTGTCGGTCGGGAGGTATAAAGGAGGGGTGACCCCCACTTGTTACCCCCCGATTGTGACGTACTGGTAGCCAGCGCGGGGGATTTCTGAGTGACCCCCCCGGTGGTTTGTGACAGTACCCACACATTATACAGTGGAACCTTGGATTACGAGCATTATTGGTTTCGGGAGTGCGCTCTTAAACCAAGTTACTCTTATATCAAAGCGAATTTTCCCATAGAAAATAATTGAAACACAGACAATTCGTTCCACAACTCATTGTGATTGGGATGTCGCCCCCTGCTGAGGAACAGACAAGTCCCCTAAATCTCCTCAGGTTATATCATCCAATTCAAGGTACTGCCAGACATTAGTAATAAGAGGACAGTGCCCCCTAGTGGGCAGTTATCATGAAAACACCACAGTCCAAGTGGGATCCAACAAGACATCGAATCAACATTATTCTATGGGGCCAGGCAAATGTCGGATTTTCGCATCATGCCCAAGTTGCCTCTGTAAATTGGATCACACTCAGCCGTGTAAGTAAATGGGTCAAAAAAAAAAACAGACTGCACTTGGGTGACATCTGAGTATGGTCCAAATTTCAATACTGGCAGAATAGAGAAGATGGAGATTTTTATCCCTCCAATCTGCCAAACTTGGATCACAGTCTGATCAAAGTCGGTCGTGTGGCCCCAGCTTTATGGGTTTTTAGAAACTTTATGTTCCAAAAACTCTGCAAAAAAACCCCCAAAAAACCACAAACATATACATGATATAATGGTCCCTGTGTCATCACCGGAGTACGGCCCGTGCGTCCGCCCTCAACACCAGTCTACGGCCCGTGCGTCAGCCCTCACCACCGGAGTACGGCCCGTGCGTCCGCCCTCAACACCGGAGTACGGCCCGTGCGTCCGCCCTCGCCACCGGTGTACGGCCCGTGCGTCCGCCCTCGCCACCGGTGTACGGCCCGTGCGTCCGCCCTCGCCACCGGTGTACGGCCCGTGCGTCCGCCCTCGCCACCGGTGTACGGCCCGTGCGTCCGCCCTCGCCACCGGTGTACGGCCCGTGCGTCCGCCCTCGCCACCTGTGTACGGCCCGTGCGTCCGCCCTCGCCACCGGTGTACGGCCCGTGCGTCCGCCCTCAACACCGGAGTACGGCCCGTGCGTCCGCCCTCAACACCGGAGTACGGCCCGTGCGTCCGCCCTCAACACCGGAGTACGGCCCGTGCGTCCGCCCTCAACACCGAAGTACGGCCGGTGCGTCCGCCCTCAACACCGAAGTACGGCCGGTGCGTCCGCCCTCGCCACTGCTCTACGGCCCGTGCGTCCGCCCTCACTTTTCCTCAGACATGTTAAAGGTGCGTATGGCCCACCGTGTGCCGTGATTTTGGCACACAAGTGTTCTCCGTGTGCTATGAAAACACAAGAACAGGACCTTTATGCCCACCTGTCCCTGGCGCTGCTGTCCAAGGTGCTGATGTCTTCCGCTCTGCGGTCTCCCCACTGCTGTTACTTCCGGGTCTGTGGTGCAGTGAATATTCATGAGCATAATTAGCCGGCCTGGAAGCAACAGACAGCAGAGGCAGAGACAGCAGTACTGGAGTCAGGTGAGTATAGAAAATAATTTTATTTCACAGGCTTGTGTTTTCTCCGGTGCCTGTCACACTGATGTAAAACGGAGCACATCAGTGTGTGCAAACCCATTGATTTTAATGGGTTTACGTGTGTCCGTGTCTCCGGTACGTGTGAAAATAGACGTTACATGTACCGGAAACACAGACATGTGAAGGAGGTCTATGAGAAAGTCTCAGGTGGCCAATCTCAGAGAGAACAATGCCATCAACAGTCTGAAATTAGACATATGTGAACCACAACTTTCCCAAACATCAGTCAATCAGCGCCCCCATATACATTAAACCTTCCACTGAACCAATCAATATCGCTGGTTTCAGGTGACATTTGTCTAAATTGTATTGGAGCTTTTAGACTATGGCTGCTATGCTGACTACTTCACCACAACCAGGGCTGTGGAGTCGGAGTCGTGGAGTCAGTATAAAATGGAACGACTCCGACTCCTAAAATACATAATAAATTGGGTACAGCGTGCAATGTAGAATGTGCTGAATATTTTTTCATAGGAATTTGGGAAAGTTATGAAATGTCCTATAAATGGCTGTTCTATTCCTGATCTAAGGCTGCATTCACACACAGCGTTTTTGCTGCGTTTTTTTAGGATATGTTTTTCAGCTGCAAAAGCAGATCAGCTTTTTAATAAACCGCATCCCCTGAAAGGTTTCTGAGCTCATAGATAATGTTTTCAATAGCAAAAGCAGATTAGAAAAACACCACAAACTGACTGCTCATTCTTTGTGAGGATCCGTTTTTGAGGCCTCCAGTTTCTCCAGGCCTTAGTGGAAAAAGTTCTGCAAGATTACGAACTCAAAAAAGAACAGGTTCTTGCCATTGTAGAAGACAATGCTTCAAACATGATAAGTACAATTAAACTGAGGAATGAGAGTAATGAACAACAGCTAGAAGTAAATGTAGGATTCAGTATGTTAGAGATGGAGCCACAGCGCTGTTCATGTAACTGAGGAACAAACGGATATTACATCAGAAGAACAGCAAAATGATACTTTAGAATTAGATGATCTTTTGAAGCTGCTTCAAAACACTTTCATATTCAGCACATGCGCTGTGTTGTGCACACGCTGCAGCTGGCAATAAGTGAGAGTCTGCAAGAGGGACATGCTGGAAATCTGATTGGAAAAGTGAGGAAATTGGTTATTGCCGCCAGAACCCCTAAAATTGATTCCATCTTGAAAAGACGTGCTGGGAAAGGGGCAATTGTTGATCAAGCCACTCAATGGGGCAGCACTTATTTTATGATTGAGCAATAGCTTGAACTAAAACCGTTTCTTATATATATGGCGAACCCTCAGGTAACCCTAAATGAAGGTCAATGGACACAGGTGGCTGAATTGAAGGAATTGCTTAATCACCATTTACCGTGACTAAAAAATTACAAGCTGAGGATTTTACTCCTGGCATTTTCATAAGGGAGTGGAAGAACTTGCTATTTTGCCTGTCCCAAAGAGGAGGTTTAATCGCAGATGGCATTTCTGCTTCAATGAAACGGAGAGAGACACAGCTATTGGAAAATAAAATTCTTCTGGAAGCTGTTTATGTGGAGCCAAGTAATTGTATACTGCTTGATGATCAACAGCTTACTAAAGGAAAAGAAGCTCTGACTGAGGTAGCAGTTAGGATGAGCGGCTACAGGACTGCCAGGCGTAAGAGGACTTGAGTTCTAAAGTTGTATTCCAATAAATATATTTTATGTTCTATCTAAATATCTAATAAAAATTATTAAATGCCTGATGTTCACATTGTACTAAAATACATTTTTCACTTAAATATAAGCAATATATGTGGGAATCGGAGTCGTGGAGTCTGAGTCAGTGCAAGGGAAATTGAGGAGTTGTAGTCACAGGTTTGGCTTACCGACTCCACAGCCCTGACCACAACTTGTATGTTCTGAAAACTTGCAGGCCGTAATACAACCACATTTTCTTTCACTACGTTGTGACATAACATTGCGATATTGGGATCTCTGGATGCGCGCCGTGGCTAAAGATTCCAGCAGTCTGATGATGCGTAGAAAAATAATGTAAATGTGGTTTCACTTTGACCAAAAAGTTGCCATAAACCAACAGGATTGTATTTCTGGCAACTTGTGTGTTTTGTGGCAAGTTCTGCAGCATCACTATAGTGCGATCAACATGATGCAGCCACACATGGTCCATGTAGCCCCAGCCTAACACAAGTGTGCTCACTCTCCGTCTAGCCCCAGCCTAAGGCTGGACTCACACTTGCGAGTGCCTCGCGTCTAACTCGTGCGAGTCCTGCGTTGCATCACCCGGCACGGCTGCACACTCTCTTGACAGGAGCGTCTCAGCTGCATAGAGATACATGCAACCGACCCGCTCCTGTCTGGAGAGTGTGCAGCCGTGCCGGGTGATGCAGCGAGGCACTCGCAAGTGTGACTCCGGCCTAACACAAGCGTGCTCACTTTCCGTGTAGCCCCAGCCTAACACAAGCGTGCTCACTCTCCGTGTAGCCCCAGCCTAACACAAGCGTGCTCACTCTCCGTGTAGCCCCAGCCTAACACAAGCGTGCTCACTCTCCGTGTAGCCCCAGCCTAACACAAGCGTGCTCACTCTCCGTCTAGCCCCAGCCTAACACAAGCGTGCTCACTCTCCGTCTAGCCCCAGCCTAACACAAGCGTGCTCACTCTCCGTGTAGCCCCAGCCTAACAAAAGCGTGCTCACTCTCCGTGTGGCCCCAGCCTAACACAAGCGTGCTCACTCTCCGTGTGGCCCCAGCCTAACACAAGCGTGCTCACTCTCCGTGTGGCCCCAGCCTAACACAAGCGTGCTCACTCTCCGTGTGGCCCCAGCCTAACACAAGCGTGCTCACTCTCCGTGTGGCCCCAGCCTAACACAAGCGTACTCATTCTTCGTGTAGCCCCAGCCTAACACAAGCGTGCTCACTCTCCGTGTAGCCCCAGCCTAACACAAGCGTGCTCACTCTCCGTGTAGCCCCAGCCTAACACAAGCGTGCTCACTCTCCGTCTAGCCCCAGCCTAACACAAGCGTGCTCACTCTCCGTCTAGCCCCAGCCTAACACAAGCGTGCTCACTCTCCGTGTAGCCCCAGCCTAACAAAAGCGTGCTCACTCTCCGTGTGGCCCCAGCCTAACACAAGCGTGCTCACTCTCCGTGTGGCCCCAGCCTAACACAAGCGTGCTCACTCTCCGTGTGGCCCCAGCCTAACACAAGCGTGCTCACTCTCCGTGTGGCCCCAGCCTAACACAAGCGTGCTCACTCTCCGTGTGGCCCCAGCCTAACACAAGCGAGGTCTTCTCTGCAGACTTGAATCGTGCTTCAGTCCACTTGCCATTCTTTTACTTTGCAGTCTTGTAAAACCGTGCGTGTCGCAGATTTTATACTTGTAATCACCTCTGTAAAGATAGGCTCACCTTCAGCATCTGATAAACTCTGCAGATATCACAGCTGCTGACTTCAGCAAGAAATTCATCTGATTGGGAGAAACAAACTAAAAATTTCTGTCAAAATCCTGAGCTGGTGAATGCCAGGGTCCTGCTTAAGGATGAGTCACTTGGCATCAAACCGGCTGATTCAAAGTGGCATTGTGCCCAGAACTGAAACTATTCATTGTACATTGCAGAGTCCCCAGAGCATGACAAGTGGTGTAGAGGGAACAGAGCAGCTCTGCTGCACAGCCGGCACCAGTGCACCGTCCAGGGGACACAGGGGTCTGTCATCTCCTGCACCCCAACATCCAGCTCGCACATCTACTCTACCTCGTGTCACCCCATTGTGATCATAGACTGTAAGCTCTTGTGATCAGGACCCTTACTCCCATCTCTCCTTGTAGATTGTAAGCTCTTGTGATTAGGACCCTCGCTCCCATTTCTCCTCGTAGATTGTAAGCTCTTGTGATCAGGACCTTCACTCCCATCTCTCCTCGTAGATTGTAAGCTCTTGTGATCAGGACCGTCGCCCCCATCTCTCCTCGTAGATTGTAAGCTCTTGTGATCAGGACCGTCGCTCCCATCTCTCCTCGTAGATTGTAAGCTCTTGTGATCAGGACCGTCGCTCTCATCTCTCCTCGCAGATTGTAAGCTCTTGTGATCAGGACCCTCGCTCCCATCTCTCCTTGTAGATTGTAAGCTCTTGTGATCAGGACCGTCGCTTCCATCTCTCCTCGTAGATTGTAAGCTCTTGTGATCAGGACCCTCGCTCCCATCTCTCCTCGTAGATTGTAAGCTCTTGTGAACAGGACCCTCGCTCCTATCTCTCCTCGTAGATTATAAGCTCTTGTGATCAGGACCCTCGCTCCCATCTCTCCTCGTAGATTATGCACTATGCTTTTATTTAGTTACAGCAGGGTATGTTTTCACAATTTTTTCCTTGGTTTCTCTTTGTCCCATCTCTCCTCGTAGATTGTAAGCTCTTGTGATCAGACCCATCATGTCTGCCCTCACTCTGAGGACATGCACACTGCACACCCATCATGTCTACCCTCACACTGGGGACATGCACACTGCACATACACCCATCATGTCTGCCCTCACATTGATGACATGCAGCCGGCACACACCTATCATGTCTGCCCTCACACTGGGGACATGTACACTGCACATACACCCATCATGTCCGCCCTCACACTGAGGCGCAGCCGTTTCCTCTCATTCTTCCTTCACCTCATGATTATTCTTCCCGCTCAAACTGACAGAAATCCTGTCAAAAGCAGGAGCTGCTGCTATTGGTCAGTCTCCCTGTCATTCAAAGGCGGGACTTATATCTTATTGGCCCGCATGGTGAAGTGTAGAGATTGACAATATAATCAGCCAATGAACCCTCCTCCTTGCACCGATGAGAAGACTTGATTGGTCAGGATGACTCACCTCATATAACTCTGACTCCTCGGCAGTGTGAGCAGCTGCCCGGCTGACATTACTGCTCTCAGCTGCTGAGGTGAAGACGTGTCAGATTTGAGGTCACGTCACCTTATAGTGTTGTCATCATTGTGAGCTTCCATCGTCTTAAGTCACTGCGGGTCCATTTCAGCACCAGGCTGTGCACTTTATGGTTCATGTGGTGAAAAAAAGGTAAAAAAGAGGATGTTGAGGGGAAAAACTTAAAAAAAAAAGTAAAAAAACCCCCCACACAATTATTATTATTATTATTATTTATTTATAGAGCACCATTAATTCCATGGTGCTGTACATGAGAAGGGGGTTACATACAAAATACGTATACAAGTTACAGTAGACAGACTAGTACAGAGGGAAGAGGGCCCTACCCTTGCGGGCTTACATTCTATAGGATTATGGGGAGGAGACAATAGGTGGGGTGTAGGTCAGGCGGCAGCTCCGCACGGTGGTCGGGCGGCAGCTCCGCACGGTGGTCGGGCGGCAGCTCCGCACGGTGGTCGGGCGGCAGCTCCGCACGGTGGTCGGGCGGCAGCTCCGCACGGTGGTCGGGCGGCAGCGAGTTCATTGTAGATTGTAGGCATTTCAGAACAGGTGCGTTTTCAGGTTCCGTTTGAAGTTTGCAAGGGTAGGGGATAGTCTGACGTGTTGAGGCAGCGAGTTCCAGGAGACTGGGGATGCTCGGGAGAAGTCTTGGAGTCGGTTGTGTGAGGAGCGAATGAGAGAGGAGGAGAGGAGGAGATCTTGGGAGGACCGGAGGTGACGTGTTGGAGTGTAGTGGGAGAGTAGTTCGGAGATGTACGGAGGGGAAAGATTATGCACAGCTTTGTAGGTCAGTGTTAGAAGTTTGAATTGGATACGGTGGAAGATTGGAAGCCAGTGGAGGGACATGCAGAGAGGAGAAGCGGGGTGGTAATGAGGAGAGAGGTGGATAAGTCGGGCAGCAGAGTTAAGGATGGACTGGAGAGGGGCAAGCGTGTTGGCAGGGAGGCCACAGAGGAGGATGTTACAGTAGTCGAGGCGGGAGATTATGAGGGCATGCACTAGCATTTTAGTTGATTGCAAATTGAGGAAAGGGCGGATTCTGGAAATATTTTTGAGTTGAAGACGGCAGGAGGTGGTGAGGGATTGGATGTGTGGTATGAAGGATAAGGCAGAGTCAAAGGTCACTCCGAGGCAGCGAACTTTGGGTACTGGCGAGAGCGTGGTGTTATTTATTGTAATAGATAGATTAGGTGGAGAGTGTAGGTGAGACGGAGGAAAGATGATTAGTTCAGTTTTGGCCACATTGAGCTTTAGGAAGCGAGAGGAGAAGAAGGAGGATATAGCAGATAGACATTTCGGGATTTTGGACAGCAGAGATGTGGCATCTGGGCCAGAGAGGTAGATCTGGGTGTCGTCGGCATATAGGTGGTATTGGAAGCCATGGGACTTTATGAGTTGTCCCAGGCCAAATGTGTAGATAGAGAAAAGTAGGGGTCCTAGGACAGAGCCTTGAGGGACGCCAACAGAGAGATGGTGGGATGAAGAGGTTGTGTGGGAGTGGGAGACACTAAAAGTGCGATTTGAGAGGTATGAAGAGATCCAAGAGAGGGCAAGATCTCTGACACCAAGGGAAGAGAGGGTCTGTAATAGGAGGGAGTGGTCAACGGTATCGAAGGCTGAGGACAGGTCTAGGAGTAGGAGTATAGAGAAGTGCTTGTTCGCTTTGGCAGTAAGCAAGTCATTTGTGATTTTAGTCAGGGCAGTTTCGGTGGAGTGATGTGGACGGAAGCCGGACTGTAGGTTGTCAAAGAGAGCGTTAGAGGAGAGGTGGGAGGAAAGTTCAGCATGGACATGCTGTTCCAGGAGTTTTGAGGCAAGTGGGAGTAGTGATATGGGGCGGTAGCTGGTAGTAGAGGTTGGATCGAGGGAAGGTTTCTTTAGGATAGGTGTGACTGTTGCATGTTTAAAGGCAGAGGGGAAGGTTCCAGTCGTTAAAGATAGGTTGAAGAGATGGGTTAAAGCTGGAATAAGGATGGTGGTGAGGTTGGGAAGGAGGTGGGATGGCATGGGGTCAAGTGCGCAGGTGGTGAGGTGCGCTTTTGAGAGCAGACGTGCAAGCTCTCCTTCGGTGATGGTGGGGAGGAAGTTTATGGGGGAGGGGCAGTGGTCAGCTACATGAAGGGGTTGTGGTGGCTGAGCAGAGAAGACTTGCCTTATTAGGTCGATGTTTTCTTGGAAATAGGTGGCAAAGTCTTCTGCAGAAATGAGGGAGGTTGGAGGGGGCAGTGGTGGGCGAAGGAGGGAGTTGAAAGTGTTGAATAACTGTTTGGGGTTGTGTGTTACATGAGACTGTGCGACTACATGGCTCGTGATCACCTCAGACACCGCCAGACCGTGTGCGCTGTCTCCATGGTGACGGACGCCTCCGCCATTTATCTGTTCACCCCATCTTTCCGCCGCCAATTTCACCTTTTTCCGTTTTTCTCCACGATGAGCCACGGTTCTCAGCTACGACGTTCAATTTCCCGGAAGACATGAGGGAAATAATGAAAAAAACGCAATGCCGCCATTTTTATTAATTTACTATATGAAATGTGTATAATAAAAATGTAGAAAAATAAATAAAAATAGTGCTGCCATTTTCTGAGACCTGTAATGTTGTTTTTTTGGGGGTTTTTTAATGCAGTTTTTAATTATATCACTTTTGGGTACAATGCAGATTATTTTTATTGTATTTTTGTGAAAGGAAAAGTAAAAACGGTAATTTTATTTTTTATTTTTTGCGTTAGTGTTTAGCGTACAGGTGACATAATTTTATTTTTTTATAGTTTGGACTTTTGTGGACACAGCGACATCAAATATGTTTTCAAATGGGAGAAAAGCCGAGTGATGTTACTTTATTAATTTTTTTTTTGTAAATTTTTCACTTTAAATCCCCTTAGGAGACACACAGGAGTGCCAAGATGGCGTCCAGGGGCGCCGTCCGCGACCGCCCACACTGGGGCACCAGGTGGATTGTGCCTCTTAAGGGTATGTTCACAATAATGTTTTTTTTGCATGTATTGTTCATGTTTATATTTATGCATGATTGATAAAAAAACAAAAAAAAAACCAAAGTCGAAGGCTGTGTTCACACAGTGCGTTTATTAACACAGTTTTTGCCTTGGTTTTATGCAAATCCATGCTAATAAAAAGCTGCCTGCACAGTCCCAGCAAAGTCTATGAGATCCAGAAGTCTGCACACACAAAACACCTGCGGCTTTTTCCTGACTGTTTTGTCACCCTCCTTGGTTTTTCCTGCGTTTTTGAAAGAATGAGCATGTCAGTTCTTTGCACTGTTTTTGCCGTGGTTTTACCGCAATTTTTCAGCAATGCAAACATATGAGAAAGTGCAAAACCACAGGTTATTTCCTGGCAAAAGATGAGGTTTGGCTGCAGAAAAAACGCCCTGTGTGAACATAGTCGTAACATGCTGCACACATCACAGCTCAAAACGGCATGGAACAATGAAAACCGCTCTGTATGAATGAGACTTTTCAGAACCTCATTTATTTTGCTGCTACTTGTGAACAAGCTCTATGTTGCTCTGGTCGCTGCTGACTGTGTAATGCACCTGTGAGGCCCTGGCCTATCAGGTCGTTACAGGGAATTGTGCAATCTGCCCTTCTGTGCAATATCCACCTCCTCCTTGGTTACGGGTCCCTAACCTATGGTGTTACCAAAACCAGCTAATCAAAATCCTAGGAACACTCTGCACGACACCCACCAGACACACCAGTGGACGGCCTGAGTTGAATAGGGTTGCCCACTTGGGGGGTTGGTTAAGGGGAGGTCAGGAGTAGGCCAGTGTAGTGTTGGAAGTGAAGGAGAGAGGAGGCCAGGAGCGGGGCTCCTTGGAGGTACTAGGTAGCAGACGTTGGTCTGGGCTTGGTAGGAACTGGACCCCCGGTTGCAGGGGATCGTGACAAGGGGCATGGTATTGTCGTGGAGGACAGCCGGCGGCCTTGTACCGTCACCGGGCTGGGACCAGGACACAACGGGGTACGTGTGTGTCGCCCAGGAATAAGGGGTACTCAGATCCGGGCCACGGGGTCACTTCTGTGGGTATCACGGTGGCGTGACCCGGTCTGTGATCCCAGGCTCCACAGTAAGAAGGGGATTAGGTAAGGGAGATTGTCCGTGACACCACCCGTGGTGTGCAGTGAGGTAACGGAGCACCGCCGCTGCCGGTTAATGGATCCCGGGGATGGTGGTGGGCAGCAAGGTGGTGCTTTCCCTCCACGGGTAGTGTGTTGGTGTCCCGGGACCCCGGTGAGGTGGTGCAGGGAGGAGATGGAGACCGTCTGAGAGCTGTGCGCCCGGTTGGACCAGGGGATGTTGTTACTTACAGTTCACTTTGCAAGGAAATTCACACAGAGTCAGGAATTAACCAGAAATTGCCGGTGTTTTGCTCTGTTTTACTCTTACCCTGGGGAAGGGGGGTGTCCGTCCTGCTGCATTGTTGTGGGATCAGGTTACCAAGGAGGAGAATGGCCTGCACTTTGCTGGATTTCTGCAGGCTCTGTGACACCCTGGTTTTGCCAGGGCGTCACACGTGTACCCTAGGTCAGGGAGTAGCTTTAGGCAACCTGACAATTTACCCGACGAGAACTGAGCCTTCAAGATCCGCTCTCCACCCGCTCCAAAATCCGGGTACTAGCGCAACGAGGGGGATAGGACTTTCCACACATACGGTCCAGGAAATCCCAAGCGTGAACCCTGAGAGCAAGCTCCCTCGGTTAGCCATACTGGGGAGCGGGACCCGACTAGTTTCAAGCTACAGGGGCCAACAAAGAAGAGTTAGTTTTCAAGGGAAAGGACACAGATCATCAGGCAACACCAGCAGAAACGGGACCCAAACGTGCTCCCCTCAGCGGCAGCGGTGTCCAGAACTTTGGTTTACTAAGTTGTCGGTGTCAGCGTTATTGGACTGAGTGAGTACGCAAGTGACCCTTACCACCCCAACGGCACATCCCTGTTGCCATCACCGAGTACTGGGGCATTCCCCCCTACCCGTGGAGGGGTTAAACACCTGGCTGCCCACTCCATCGCCACCGGGTACTCCCCAGCTGCAGCGGTGGTACTCCACCTTACCACACACCACGGGTGGTGTCACGAACTGTAAAATACAACGTCCCCTGTAAATACCCCCTTAATTCGAGTGGCCGCACGAACCCCGGGTCCGGACTCCCCTCGAGACACCGCGGACACAGATCCGAGCAGCCCGGCGGCTGACGTGGGGGCGGCACACACCTGCCATGAGCGGAGCACGCTGAGCTCCTGAGCCAGCTCCATACACCCTCACCAACAGGGGAAGAGGCTCATAAACGATGTCAATACTTCATACAACTGCTGGGACTAAAAATGCAGGACGCCTCCCCAATACACCATCATGTAAGGCTGCGTGCCCACAATCAGTGTTTGCAGCGTTTTGGATGTAGCATGTTTCAGCTGCATCAAAACTGCTGCGATGTACAGTAGAAGCACAGTGGATGAGATTTCTAGAAATCCCGTCCCACTGTGCATGTGTAGCCCGAGCTACCACTGACCTGCGGTGCGGCTTTCCTAAGCTGTAGCATGTCAATTTGTTGCTGTGGAGTTGCAAGTGTTCTCCATAGGGAGAACACAAGCGAGAGGCCGCAGCACTCTGAAACCCTGATCGTGGGTACAAGCGGCTGCGGTCTCCTGCGGAGGAGACTCGCAGCTCTGCAGGTCAGGACCCACCACGTCCAGGACACAGCTGGTCCTGATCGTAGGCGCGTACCCTTATTTCCCTGATGGGACGTAATCCTGTATGTGGGCTTGCCCTCTGCCGGCACGCCACCACATTGATGTTATGTATCAGGCTGTGTTCACACCTTCACCGGCTTTATCTTTTTTATGGGGGATCCTCTCATAAGTCAGGGGTGTCATTCATGTGATTAATCCGCCAGTGAATCAGTCAATATTTGAGCTCCCTGCACACAGATCACAGGCTAACACGCCCGTTCTGTCCATAAGGGGGCTTTACACGCTGCGACATCGCTAACGATATCATCGTCGGGGTCATGTTGTTAGTGACGCACATCCGGCGCTGTTAGCGACATCGCAGCGTGTGACACCAAGGAGCAACGATCAACGATCGCAAAAATGTGAAAAATCGTTGCTCGTTGACACGTCACTCCTTTTCCAAATATTGTTGCTGCTGCAGGTACGATGTTCGTCGTTCCTAAGGCAGCATACATCGCTGTGTGTTACGCCGCAGGAATGACGAACATCTCCTTACCTGCGTCCACCGGCAATGAGGAAGGAAGGAGGTGGGCGGCATGTTCCGGCCGCTCATCTCCGCCCCTCCTCTGCTATTGGACGGCTGCCGTGTGACGTCGCTATGACGCCGCACGAACCGCCCCCTTAGAAAGGAGGCGGATCGCCGGCCAGAGCGACGTCGCAGAGAAGGTAAGTCCGTGTGACGGGTGTTAGCGATGTTGTGCGCCACGGGCAGCGATTTGCTCGTGACGCACAACCGACGGGGGCGGGTACGCTTGCTAGCAATATCGGTACCGATATCGCAGCCTGTAAAGTACCCTTTTGGCTGCTTTCACACATCCCTTTTTTGCCATCAGGGACAATCCGGCGAAAAACGGATCAGTTTTTTCCTTATTGAATTGTATTGGCGCCGGATTGTGCCTCATACGTTGCATCCGTCGTGCACCGGATTCGGTGAACTTTGTGTCCAGCTGCCGGAAAGAATGCAGCATGGAACGTTTTTTTGTCTGCGGCAAAAAAACGGACCGTGCCAGATCCGGCTTTATGTACAATGAAAGCCTATGGGCACCGGATCCATCGTAATGTGACAAAAAACGTATTACAGCGACAGATTGCGTTTTTTTCTACTGAGCATGCTTAGTACCACAACTGATCCATCCAAAAACTGAAGGAACTGATGGAAAAAATTGATGCAACGGATCCGTCGCATCAATTTTTTCGCTGGATTGTGCCTAACGGCAAAAAACGGATGTGTGAAAGCAGCCTAACTGGGAAATTCAGATGTAGGAAACTAAAGTAACCCAAAACCAGGGACAAGGTGGCCCTCCAATATTAGCCCGATGTGGGTAGGAGATCCGTGGCCAATTTATCCATTGCAGGCCGTGCTTGGACCATATTTTACATATGTCTAAAGCAGCCCTTAACCATAATGGAGAACCGCTATAATGCGAGGGTCACAGCAGCGTGTATTCTCTCATCTGAGATAATCGAGTCTATGATAAGACCCTGCTCAGGGAGTTTGGTCAGAGTCTGATCATAGTGTGATACCATTATTTCAGATAAGAAGATAGGAAAAAAAAATCTCCATTGAGTCAGTCTGTGCATTGTAGCGTTCATATAATGGCTGCAAGTGCACAAAAACCCCAGAAAAGCCATGAGAATTGTTTCTTAGCAGATGGTTGGTTTGCATTAGTGTTTTTTCTTATATGCACCAGAATAAGGGTACTTTCACACTTGCGTTTTTTTCCTTCCGTCACAATCCGTCCTTTTGGAAAACAGCGGAATCCGTTAACGGATTCCGCTGTTTCTCATAGACTTGTATGGATGACGGATTGTGCCAAAAGTACCTGCGTTACTTCCGCTGGCCGACGCAGTGTGGCTTCCGCCGGGTGGAAGGAACGCAGCATGTAACGTTTTTTGAGCGGCGGAATCCTCTATTTTTCACTGCGCATGCTCAAATTCTTTTTTTTTTTTTAATCACAGAAACTTTATTTTGTCTCTCGGTGGCCGAACGTTCAGCTGATTGCCCGGCCGCCGGCATGTGAGAGCGCTTAGCTGAGCGCCCGGCCGCCGGCATGTGAGAGCGCTCAGCTGAGGGCCCGGCCTCCGGCATGTGAGAGCGCTCAGCTGAGGGCCCGGCCTCCGGCATGTGAGAGCGATCAGCTGAGCGCCCGGCCGCCGGCATGTGAGAGCGCTTAGCTGAGCGCCCGGCCGCCGGCATGTGAGAGCGATCAGTTGAGCGCCCGGCCGCCGCCATGTGAGAGCGATCAGCTGAGCGCCCGGCCGCCGGCATGTGAGCGCTCAGCTGAGCGCCCGGCCGCCGGGTGATTAGCTGATCGTTCACAATAGTCTGCTGCCGGTAAAACTGTAAAGAAGAAAAAAATAATAATAAAAAAAAAAAAAGCTTTCCGTTGTTTTGTACGATCCGTTGCATCCGTTGTGCCATTATATGCAACGCATCCGTTACATCCGTCACACAACGTAATGCTACGGTAGCCGTTCAACGCAAGTGTGAAAGTAGCCTAAGGCTGCTTTCACACATCCGGTTTTTGGTCCACATAAAACCACCGACATATGAGCTGCTCCATACATTGTAATTGATAGTTTTTTTTATAGAGAAACATGGATTTAACTCATATTTTCCACTTTTCTAACTGTTGCTGCCTCATGTGAAGTTCCACATGAAGACTCCGATATTGTCTTCAATCTATGGGAAGTGTCTCACTAATAGGAGCGTTTTCTCTGAATCCCAAGAGGATATAATCTCGATAGATTTACATATGGATGGCTATAACGAGTTCATACGTTTAAACAGGGATTGTTCAAAGAATCTAATTAGGAGCGAGCGGATCTTCCGCTGTAGCAATACGCCAAGTAATTAAGTGATTACTATTGATTGTACAAATGTCCACAGAGCGGTTATCATCTCCGAATGATTAATTCATCTAATAAAAAGGTGATATTAAAATTCCAGGCACTGGGACGTAATCGTGCATGACACTGGGTGGGCTGGAGAATGAATGTCACATGAGATGTCATCCAATTACTCCACAACTCCTCATTGGATCCTTTGCAGCCGTGCCATAGATTGACCACCTGGTGAAGCTGCGGCTAACAGACAGGGGGTAAAGTATAGCAGGTGATGGCTTTATGAATGGCAGACGGCTCATAGAGCTGTTTTTAGGGCAATATTGCAGCCAGAGAGGTAACGGTTTCACAAGACCTCTGCATTTTCACTATAATTATGTGACAATCTAAACAATAATAAAACCTGCAATCTAATATATAAAGCTGAATGTGTGTGTGTATGAGTGTGTGTGTATGTCCGGGATTGGCATCCGCACCGTCGCAGCTACAGCCACAAAATTTTGCACACTCACACTTCAGGACCCCAAAAGCGTCATAAGCTATGTTTCGAGGGGAAATTTTAACCCCGCTCTTTACAGTTATTCGCAAAAAAACCTGCCTCCATTAAAGCGAATGGAGCTCGGAGCCACAGTGCAGCCAGAACTTCAGAAGAATGCGCAGCCACGCCCTTATATGGAATGTTGGCGTGTCACAATGCAGCCAGGGAAAGAGACAGACACAGACAGGGAAAGAGGCAGACACAGACAGGGTAAGAAACAGACATAGACAAGGTAAGAGACAGACACAAAGAGATAGACACAGACAAAGATACAGAGTGACAGGGAAAGAGACTGACAGGGAAAGACAGGGAAAGTGACAGACAGGGAAAGTGACAGAGATAGATAGACAGACTGGGAAAGAGACAGACAGACAGACAGACAGACTGGGAAAAAGATAGACATACAGGGAAAGAGATTGAGACAGACGGAGAAAGAGACAGACAGACAAAGAGATAGAGAGATATATATACAGAGGGGGAAACAGACAGAGAATGCAAGAGAAACAGAGAGACAGTTACTATTCCGGGCAGCGCCGGGTGCTATGTTGTGAGGCGAAATTTTAACACCGCGCGTTCCAATTTACCAATCAATTTTGCCCCTATCTACATAATGGGGAAAAAGTGAAACGAAAAGTGTTGGGGGCAAATTGACAGCTGCCAGATGTGAACAAGGGGCACTTAAAGAATTAGAGCGATGGTGCCAAAGAGTATATACCGTACAGTTGCTAAGGTGGGGCCTCGACATGGGATACTCACCACACTCGGGGATATGAACACACACACAAAATGCGCCACACACTACCACGTACATGAACACATATACCACCCTCAGCACACATCTCACCACACATACACCAACCTCGCCACATAGTCGCCCTAAAACACACACAAGTCTGGTATTATCCTTCAAAAATAAAAATCTGATTAATAAGCAGCCAAACTACAAGAACAACAAATGTACCACATAGGAAATACGGCAGCTGTCAGTCACATGACCTGTCTATATGTGTATGTGTGAGCTAATATATACTGTCAGGGGGGAGGGATTTCTGTTGCCTGGAGATTTCAGGCTGCCAATAGCAACCAATCACAGCTTAGCTTCTATTTTGCTACAGTTAATTAATCTGAGCTCTGATTGGTTAATATAGGCAACAAAGGACATTCTCAGTATGTGTGAGGTCATAGGATGTTAAATCTGTGTGGAATATCTGTGGTGTTGAAATATATGTTGTGATGTTGAAATATATGTTGTGAAATGCTTATATTAGCTTAGTTTTTGCCTTTTAATAATTACATTTCTATCTATTTGTTTTGTGGTTTTTGTGTGCAGAATAAATTTTTGTTAATACATTATATTTTGTTAACAGCAGTTATTAACCTGGGCGAAGCCGGGTAGTACAGCTAGTATTCTATAAAGCTGTGTGTGTGTGTGTGTGTGTGTGTGTGTGTGTGTGTGTGTGTGTGTGTGTGTGTGTGTGTGTGTGTGTGTGTGTGTGTGTGTGTCCGGGATTGGCATCTGCACCGTCGCAGCTACAGCCACAAAATTTTGCACACTCACTCTTCTGGACCCCGAGAGTGTCATAGGCTATGTTTTGAGGGGAAATTTTAACCCCGCGCTTTACAATTATTCACCAAAAAACCTGCCTCTATTAAAGCAAATGGAGCTTGGAGCCACAGTGCAGCCAGAAATGCAGAAGAATGTGCAGCCACGCCCTTATATGGAATGTTGGCGTATCACAATGCAGCCAGGGAAAGAGACATACGCAGACAGGGAAAGAGTCAGACGCAGACAGGGAAAGAGTCAGACACAGACAGGGTAAGAGACAGACATAGACAGGATAAGAGACAGCCACAAAGAAACAGACACAGACAAAGAGACAGAGTGACAGGGAAAGAGACAGACAGAGAAAGAGAGAGACAGGTTAAGAGACAGACACAGACAAAGAGACAGACACAGGGAAAGAGACAGACACAGGGAAAGAGACAGACACAGGGAAAGAGACAGACACAGGGAAAGAGACAGACACAGGGAAAGAGACAGACACAGGGAAAGAGACAGACACAGGGAAAGAGACAGACAGGGAAAGAGACAGACAGGGAAAGAGACAGACAGGTAAAGAGACAGACAGAGGGAAAGAGACAGACAGGGAAAGAGACAGACAGGGAAAGAGAGGGAAAGAGACAGACAGGGAAAGTGACAGAGATAGATAGACAGACAGACAGACAGACAGGGAAAGAGATAGATAGACAGACGGAGAAAGAGACAGAGACAGACAGGGAAAGAGACAGACAGACAAAGAGATAGAGAGAGAGACAGAGATATATACAGAGAGGGAAACAGACATTATAATTACATTTCTATCTATTTGTTTTGTGGTGTTTGTGTGCAGAATACATTTTTGTTAATACATTCTATTTTGTTAACAGCAGTTATTAACCCGGGAGAAGCCGGGTAGTACAGCTAGTATGACCATAAAGTGTGAAAATAACTATTACCAAATATTTCCAGGTTTAGTGCTGCAAAGTCTGCTGTGCAATGAACTAAGGGTATGTGCGCACACTGCAGTTTTGTTTCTCCAGGAAAAAAATAAATTACAAAAACGCATGCGTTTTTGCCACATTTTCGGTGCGTTTTTGCCTCTGTGTTTTCTAACATTGTCAATGGAAAAACGCAGAAAAAGTGACGTGCTGATTTTTTCTGCAATCAAAACTGCAGGCAAAAAAGAAGCAACGTGTGCACAGCCATTCGTATTGCTCATAAGCTTTGCTGAGGAAGGACTGCGTGCAGTTTAGGACCACAAACTGCAGCCAAAACTGCACCAAAAAAAGCAGCGTTCACACAAGGCATGAGGCTATGTGCGCACACAGTGTTTTTTTGACGCTGCGATTTGTGCATTTTTGGCTGCAAAAAAATGCACCGGAAAAAAACACATGCGTTTTTACAGCGTTGCAGTGCATTTTTGGCTGCGTTCTTGATCACTGCGTTTTGCTGCGCTTTTCCAATACATTCCATGGGTGAAAAACGCAGTAAAATGCAAGAAAGAATTGACATGTCCATTTTTTTTTTTTAGCTCAAAAAGGCAGCTAAAAAAAAAAAAAAAGTTGTGTGCGGACAGCAAAAATGAAAAGTCATAGACTTTGCTGGGGAAGCAAAGTCATGAAGTCTTGAGCCCAAAAACGCACCCAAAAAACGTGAAGAACGCTCAGTGCGCACATAGCCTTAATCTGGCACTTTGTAAGTAGAAAGTATGTTACCCTGCGGGGCAGCCTATATTTGTAGGATTGTGAGGCTCGTTTCATGTTAGAATATATATGACACGTCCGTACAAAAATCCATTTTAAAAACAAATCCTTGTCTTCAGCCGTGAGGCTCAGAGCCTGTTTTATTTCTGTTCCATTTTTTAATCAGACTTGGTCATTATTGTCCCTGGGGGTCCAAACAGATGAAATGTGGAAGGCATACATCGTCTTTCAATGTTTTATCACCGATCCATTAAGTAAAGACAATGACCCTTTAGGCCGGGAGAGGATTCCATGACTATAGGAGACGGTCAAAACCTTTTCAGAACAAAAAAGCTCTAAAAACTCGTCTGAACAGCAAAGTGGATTAGCCATAGAAATTAATTCGAAGAGTTTTTCCAAGTTCTTCCAAGAGTTTTTGGGGAAGAATGTGGAGCGTTCGAGAGTTCTGAAAACACTCAATATGAACATAGCCTTGGATTCATAACCATAGCTTTTCATTTAGCAATCTAGTTGACATTTACCATTGAGAATCCCCTAAAGGATTATTCTCAGAATCCAAAGTTACGCACAACCAAAGAATAGAGGATATACAGTGTGTCCACCCATATCCTGTCCACCGCCATTAACTTGAGAACGGCGGCAGCTATAGGCATAGAAGTGGTGTCTAGGTATAGTAAAGTAGCCATGCGCTACGCAATGAAACCACCTATAGCGCCACCTGGTGGAAAACAACGGAGTTAGCATTTTTAACTCGAAAATGGAACGAGAAAGAGAAAAAAGTGAATTACAAAGTTGTAGGGCATCATCAATTCAATACGAATCCACACCTTGCATACAGAAATGCTATGATTAGAACGTGTAAAACTCACAAGGCTGCGGACGTGAAGCGATACCTCCTGGAGACCTTCCTACAAGTTATTGTGTATGGTGGCTGCGAGGAGTGGCCTCCACGCTCACCTGACCGGACCCCATTGGACTTCTTTCTGTGAGGTCACATCAAACAGCAGGTGCATGCGACCCCTCCACCAACATTGCAGGACCTACGACGACGTATCACAGATGTTTGTGCAAACGTGTCACCTACCATATTGCACAACGTGCATCAAGATACAGTATGCCGTCCAGATGTGCATTGCAGACGACGGGGGCCACTTTGAGCATCAAAGTTAAATGAGCGCCATATGCGTGACCAGCATTCAATGTTTGGGGGGGGGGGGGGTCATGGGTTTCATATCATAGCATTTCTGTATACAGTCATACGAAAAAGTTTGGGCACCCCTATTAATGTTAACCTTTTTTCTTTATAACAATTTTGGGTTTTGCAACAGCTATTTCAGTTTCATATATCTAATAACCGATGGACTGAGTAATATTTCTGGATTGAAATGAGGTTTATTGTACGAACAGAAAATGTGCAATCCGCATTTAAACAAAATTTGACCGGTGCAAAAGTATGGGCACCCTTATCAATTTCTTGATTTGAACACTCCTAACTACTTTTTACTGACTTACTAAAGCACTAAATTGGTTTTGTAACCTCATTGAGCTTTGAACTTCATAGGCAGGTGTATCCAATCATGAGAAAAGGTATTTAAGGTGGCCACTTGCAAGTTGTTCTCCTATTAGAATCTCCTATGAAGAGTGGCATCATGGGCTCCTCACAACAACTCTCAAATGATCTGAAAACAAAGATTATTCCACATAGTTGTTCAGGGGAAGGTACAAAAAGTTGTCTCAAAGATTTAAACTGTCAGTTTCCACTGTGAGGAACATAGTAAGAAAATGGAAGAACACAGGTACAGTTCTTGTTAAGCCCAGAAGTGGCAGGCCAAGAAAAATATCAGAAAGGCAGAGAAGAAGAATGGTGAGAACAGTCAAGGACAATCCACAGACCACCTCCAAAGACCTGCAGCATCATCTTGCTGCAGATGGTGTCAATGTGCATCGGTCAACAATACAGCACACGTTGCACAAGGAGAAGCTGTATGGGAGAGTGATGCGAAAGAAGCCGTTTCTGCAAGCACGCCACAAACAGAGTCACCTGAGGTATGCAAAAGCACATTTGGACAAGCCAGTTACATTTTGGAAGAGGGTCCTGTGGACTGATGAAACAAAGATTGAGTTGTTTGGTCATACAAAAAGGCGTTATGCATGGAGGCAAAAAAAACACGGCATTCCAAGAAAAGCACTGGCTACCCACAGTAAAATTTGGTGGAGGTTCCATCATGCATTGGGGCTGTGTGGCCAATGCCGGCACCGGGAATCTTGTTAAAGTTGAGGGTCGCATGGATTCAACTCAGTATCAGCAGATTCTTGACAATAATGTGCAAGAATCAGTGACGAAGTTGAAGTTACGCAGGGGATGGATATTTCAGCAAGACAATGATCCAAAACACCGCTCCAAATCTACTCAGGCATTCATGCAGATGAACAATTACAACGTTCTGGAATGGCCATCCCAGTCCCCAGACCTGAATATCATTGAAAATCTGTGGGATGATTTGAAGCGTGCTGTCAATGCTCGGCGACCATCAAACTTAACTGAACTGGAATTGTTTTATAAACAGGAATGGTCAAATCTACCTTCATCCAGGATCCAGGAACTCATTAAAAGCTACAGGAAGCGACTAGAGGCTGTTATTTTTGCAAAAGGAGGATCTACAAAATATTAATGTAACTTTTATGTTGAGGTGCCCATACTTTTGCACCGGTCAAATTGTTTAAATGCGGATTGCACATTTTCTGTTAGTACAATAAACCTCATTTCAATCCAGAAATATTACTCAGTCCATCAGTTATTAGATATATGAAACTGAAATAGCTGCTGCAAAAGCCCAAATTGTTATAAAGAAAAAAGTGTACCATTAATAGGGGTGCACAAACGTTTTCATATGATTGTACAAGGTGTCGATTCGTATAGAATTGATGATGCCCTACAACTTTGTAATTCACTTTTTTTCTCTATCTCGTTCCGTTTTCGAGATAAAAATGCTAACTCCGTTGTTTTCCACCAGGCGGCGCTGTAGGTGGTTTCATTGCGTAGCGCATGGCTTCCACTTTTATACCTAGACACCACTTCTATGCCTATAGCTGCCGCTGTTCTCAAGTTAATGGGGGTGGGAGGATATGGGTGGACACACTGTGTATCTAATTGCTGGAGATCTGACAGCCAGGCCCCTCGCTGATCCTGAGCACAGTGCAGCCCAGTAGTCAAGCTATGCATAGACCTTTTACCTGGAGCAGTGATGCGCATGCTCAACCTCCGCTCCAGTCATTGTCTATTCTTCTGCCAGGAATAGCAGAGTACAGAACACCACTATTCCTGCCAGTCCTATAGACAATGATTGTAGTGAAGGTCGAGCATGCGCACACTGCTCCATCTAGGATCGGGTTCTGCAGTGCCTGGTATTTGGGATTCAGGGCCCGTTTCTCATGATTGCTGCAGGCCCACAGCGGTTAGTATGTTATTACATCTCTTATGGATATGGTATAACTTTCACATGTGCCAATAACCCTTTAATGTGGGCTGTGTCACTTTGTACACTGTTGCTTGTGCAGTACCTTTCTCTATCATCACATTGTGTTTCCCAATATATGTCTTTGAATGTCTCTAATTAGATAAAGAGGAAAAGGAAATTCCTGGAAGCTGAGATTAATGATGATGCCTTAACTGACCTCAAAGTCTTGGTTTATGAGTAGTGTTGTGTGATTGCGTCTTCTTTTAGATATATTTCTCGACTGTGCGGCACATACAGCATCGCCCCCGGGCTGGGAGCAGCTACTTATATATAAATGTATTATATAGTATAACTAGCTGTAGTACCCGGCATTGCCCGGGATAGTAACTGTCTCTCTGTCTCTCTCCCAGTCTCTGTCTGTGTGCCTCTCTGTCTGTCTTTCTTTGTCTGTCTGTGTCTATGTCTCTGTCTGTCTATCTCTCTGTCTGTATTTATATCAGTCTATCTGTCTCCATCTCTGTCTGTCTCTCTCTATCTCTGTGTCTCTTTCCCGGGCTGTCTCTTTCCCGGGCTGTCTCTTTCCCGGGCTGTCTCTTTCCCAGGCTGTCTCTTTCCCGGGCTGTCTCTTTCCCGGGCTGTCTCTTTCTGTCTCTCCCTATCCATCTCCCCACTGACCTCTTATTACCTCACACATAAGCTTCTTATACTAACAGTTTATTTTGTTCCTATAGCAACTACTGACAGCTGCTATTAATAACCTGTAGCTCCCACCTCCATTCAGTTAAATGGAGGCAGGATTTTGGAGAGTAACTGTAAAGTGCGGGGTTACATTCTCCCGTCAAAACATAGTCTATGACGTTCCCTGGGTCACATGGGGCATCTGTGCAAAATTTTGTGATTGTAAATGCGACGGTGCAAATTCCTTTAGCGGACACACACACACACACACACACACACACACACACACACACACACACACATTCAGCTTTATATATTAGATGTATCCTTGTACTTGTTGTCATGTTAACTGCATTCTCCTGGGTCCCCATATCAAATATTAAAGGCCATGCTTGTAAACACTTTATATGTCTGATGATGAAGCTGCAGATTGTGATGAATGTGTGAATGTGATGCGGCGCGGTGGTTCACAGCCGCCTTTTCATGCCCAGCTTTGTATTTGCTCGGTGTGGCTCCTGTTCTCTGCATCGCACTGTCCGGGCCTCTCAAGAAATTACTTTTCTTCCAGTCTCTTCTCTCCTATTTGCCGATGTTCAGTATTGGAAATGGTGTCCTAGACTCATATTATTACAGTGCGCTCATGTTTGTAAAAGGATTGACCTATGGCGCTAAAGAGACGAGATGCCAGGTCCTTGGGGAGCGCCGCGAATCTTGAAGGTTGATACAAGGGAAATAATACTGTGAATTCTTCCAGTCTGTGAAGCTGAAGGCCATCACTATAAAATCACGTGGAATTAGCTATATCTGTAAATAATGATGTGTAAATGTACAGAAAATATCCATCTGATCAAAACAATTAAATAGTAGTATCTAATAGTGCTATATACCAGAAGATGAGCTCTGTATGAAAATTATGGTCTGTGCATTTCTGGTCACTGCTACTTTTGTCACACTCCACTTTGTAAAATAATCTTATTGTAGTATCAAATATGCTAAAACCAGACATATTCATGAGAAGGCTGTGCATAGCATTACATTATCATGCAATTAAGATGAGTTATCATTGCATCCCAAGTAATGTACCTCTGCTGTTGTCTTGTATTCTTCGTGCAATCCTCTGTACATATGGAGACTGTATTATTCTGTATATATACACTGCACAGTACCACTTCTCCTGTCCTGTATTCTGGGTGTAATCCTCAGTATCTGTAGTATTCTGTATATATACACTGCACAGTACCACTTCTCCTGTCCTGTATACTGGGTGTAATCCTCAGTATCTGTATTATTCTGTATATATACACTGCACAGTACCACTCCTCCTCCCCTGTATACTGGGTGTAATCCTCAGTATCTGTAGTATTCTGTATATATACACTGCACAGTACCACTTCTCCTGTCCTGTACACTGGGTGTAATCCTCAGTATCTGTAGTATTCTGTATATATACACTGCACAGTACCACTTCTCCTGTCCTGTATACTGTGTGTAATCCTCAGTATCTGTATTATTCTGTATATATACACTGCACAGTACCACTTCTCCTGTCCTGTATACTGGGTGTAATCCTCAGTATCTGTAGTATTCTGTATATATACACTGCACAGTACCACTTCTCCTGTCCTGTACACTGGGTGTAATCCTCAGTATCTGTATTATTCTGTGTATATATATACTGCACAGTACCACTTCTCCTGTCCTGTATACTGGGTGTAATCCTCAGTGTCTGTATTATTCTGTATATATACACTGCACAGTACCACTTCTGTCCTGTATACTGGGTGTAATCCTCAGTATCTGTAGTATTCTGTATATATACACTGCACAGTACCACTTCTCCTGTCCTGTATACTGGGTGTAATCCTCAGTATCTGTATTATTCTGTGTATATATATATATACTGCACAGTACCACTTCTCCTGTCCTGTATACTGGGTGTAATCCTCAGTACCTGTATTATTCTGTGTATATATACATTGCACAGTACCACTTCTCCTGTCCTGTATACTGGGTGTAATCCTCAGTATCTGTATTATTCTGTGTATATACACTGCACAGTACCACTTCTCCTGTCCTGTATACTGGGTGTAATCCTCAGTATCTGTATTATTCTGTGTATATACACTGCACAGTACCACTGCTCCTGTCCTGTATACTGGGTGTAATCCTCAGTACCTGTATTATTCTGTGTATATATACATTGCACAGTACCACTTCTCCTGTCCTGTATACTGGGTGTAATCCTCAGTACCTGTATTATTCTGTGTATATATACACTGCACAGTACCACTTCTCCTGTCCTGTATACTGGGTGTAATCCTCAGTACCTGTATTATTCTGTGTATATATACACTGCACAGTACCACTTCTCCTGTCCTGTATACTGGGTGTAATCCTCAGTATCTGTATTATTCTGTATATATACACTGCACAGTACCACTTCTGTCCTGTATACTGGGTGTAATCCTTAGTGGTTATTTTCTGTGTATGTAGACACTATGTAGCATGTAGTGGGGGTAGTAATTCTGCTATGTATCCTTTTCTTCCTCCCTCTGGTTGGTGCCGTAGTCTGATTAGGAGTTTGCGGTGCCGTCTTGCCCTTCTGTAGTCAGTGCCGTTCTGCTGGCGCTTCCTCTGCAATCATCTCCTGTATGTTTGGTAGGCCGCTCTGTGTGGGTGACAGGCAGCTCCGGTTGACAAGTGACTACTTCTATCACAAATGCGCCGCACGTCACCGAGAACGTCTCCTGATTAAAGTGTCTTCACCTTGGAGCTGACAGGCATGGCGAAGCTAAACAGATGTGACAGCTATGTAAAAATAAAAAATAATATGAAACAGCTGATGCTTCCCGATATATAAAACGCTTTCACAGCAGCAGAGAGATTAATTCTCTGGATACAGTGAGGCCTGCACAATGTCGCTCCGTCCGTATGACAGCACAAGGATACAGCAAGTCCTTTTCCTAGATCACACAATGAGCCCATATTGACACCCGGAATATATACAGTGCCTACAAGTAGTCTTCAACCCCCTGCAGATTTAGCAGGTTTGATAAGATGCAAATAAGTTAGAGCCTGCAAACTTCAAACAAGAGCAGGATTTATTAACAGATGCATAAATCTTACAAACCAACAAGTTATGTTGCTCAGTTAAATTTTCAACATAAAAAAGTGTGGGTCAACCCCTAGGTTTAATATTTTGTGGAATAACCCTTGTTTGCAATTACAGCTAATAATCGTCTTTTATAAGACCTGATCAGGCCGGCACAGGTCTCTGGAGTTATCTTGGCCCACTCCTCCATGCAGATCTTCTCCAAGTTATCTAGGTTCTTTGGGTGTCTCATGTGGACTTTAATCTTGAGCTCCTTCCACAAGTTTTCAATTGGGTTAAGGTCAGGAGACTGACTAGGCCACTGCAACACCTTGATTTTTTCCCTCTTGAACCAGGCCTTGGTTTTTTTGGTTGTGTGCTTTGGGTCGTTGTCTTGTTGGAAGATGAAATGACGACCCATCTTAAGATCCTTGATGGAGGAGCGGAGGTTCTTGGCCAAACTCTCCAGGTAGGCCGTGCTATGCATCTTCCCATGGATGCGGACCTGATGGCCAGGTCCCTTGGCTGAGAAACAGCCCCACAGCATGATGCTGCCACCACCATGCTTGACTGTAGGGATGGTATTCTTGGGGTCGTATGCAGTGCCATCCAGTCTCCAAACGTCACGTGTGTGGTTGGCACCAAAGATCTCGATCTTGGTCTCATCAGACCAGAGAACCTTGAACCAGTCTGTCTCAGAGTCCTCCAAGTGATCATGAGCAAACTGTAGACGAGCCTTGACATGACGCTTTGAAAGTAAAGGTACCTTACGGGCTCGTCTGGAACGGAGACCATTGCGGTGGAGTACGTTACTTATGGTATTGACTGAAACCAATGTCCCCACTGCCATGAGATTTTCCCGGAGCTCCTTCCTTGTTGTCCTTGGGTTAGCCTTGACTCTTTGGACAAGCCTGGCCTCGGCACGGGTGGACACTTTCAAAGGCTGTCCAGGCCGTGGAAGGCTAACAGTAGTTCCATAAGCCTTCCACTTCCGGATGATGCTCCCAACAGTGGAGACAGGTAGGCCCAACTCCTTGGAAAGAGTTTTGTACCCCTTGCCAGCCTTGTGACCCTCCACGATCTTGTCTCTGATGGCCTTGTAATGCTCCTTTGTCTTTCCCATGTTGACCAAGTATGAGTGCTGTTCACAAGTTTGGGGAAGGTCTTAATTAGTCAAAAAAGGCTGGAAAAAGAGATAATTAATCCAAATATGTGAAGCTCATCGTTCTTTGTGCCTGAAATACTTCTTAATATTTTAGGGGAACCAAACAGAATTCTTGTGGTTTGAGGGGTTGAATAATAAATGACCCCCTGAATAAACTTTTCACAATTTAAAAAAAAGAAAAAAAAAAAAAGAAATAACATTCTTTTTTGCTGCAGTGCATTTCACACTTCCAGGATGATCTACAGTCCAAATGTCACAATGCCAAGTTAATTCCGAATGTTAATGCTGCAGGGGGTTGAATACTACTTGTAGGCACTGTATATATATGTATATATATATATATATATATATATATATATACATATACATGTACTAGCTGTACTGCCCGGGTTAATAACTGCTGTTAACAAAATAGAATGTATTAACAAAAATGTATTCTGCACACAAAAACCACAAAACAAATAGATATAAATGTAATTGTGGCGCCCTGGACAAGCCAGGGGCCACAGAGCACAACACCCACACACCCGACACTCCCGGTCAGGCACACCGAAGTCAGACACAAAACCCTTGTTGCCTTCCTCCAGGGGCTGATGTTCACACCAGGGGGTGGGCCAGGCGGTTGGCCCCGCCCACCGAGGAGTTCACAGTCCTGGAGGCGGGAAAAGTAAAGAGATCAGTTTTGGAGGTGAAAGTGGAAGGTGGTGAAGTGCTAGTGGAGCAACTAACTGACAGCGTCCGGGTGTGTGGCCCGGGCGGTACAGCAAGGTTGGCAGACGGTGGTGACCGTCTACAGGATTCACCGATCGGAGTTTACCGTAAGGACCGTGGACGGGCGGTGGCCCGGCGGTACCGGACCGGTACACGAGGTGAAGTCAGCACCATCTGGCAGGGGTTTACGGACCCTGACAAGGCTAGGAGTCGCCGTGAATTTGTCGAATCCGTCAGCGAAGGGAACCTCCTGGGTTCCCCAGCAGCCAAGTCCCGACAAAAGGCAACAGCCCAACCGTGAGAGGGAGACACCGCCACCGCCAAGGCAACCGTTTTCCAGGGCCAGAGCCTGTGGGCAAAAAGGGGCTCCTCCAGCCCATATCCAAGCTGGGGAGCGGGTTACCGGTGGGAACCCATCGTAACCATCTACCGTACATAGGTGCAGGGAAAGGCAGTCACCATCAACCTGCCGGGAGCAGGAACCACCGCAGCCGTCTGTGGGACCCGTCCATCCAGCCGTGTGTTTTACCGAGAACTGTGTCCTCATCATTGGCTGAGTGAGTACCACCGTGCCGTGCGGCACAGCGCTGCCCCTGCGACCCTGCACCTCACCAGGCCCCGTAACCCGCCTGCCATCCATCCCTTCCCCCATCACCGGGCCCCGGGACAACCAACCCCCTACCCACGGAGGGGAGAACTAACAACAAAGCTGCTCCCTGTCACCGCTCCCGGGATCCCCGTCCAGAGCAGCGGTGGTGTCACCAATATCACCACAACCGTGGGTGGCGTCACGGACAATACTCAAATCCACCATCCAACCAATCCCTACCCCTTTTCACTCACGGGCGAGGAACGCTGCTCGAGTCCCCGGGATCCGGCCCACCGCTCGAGCCACCGCCGAGCAGCAGCCGGACCCGAGCAGTGGGAGAGCGCAGCGTCCCCTCCTCCGCCCGCGACAACTTGGCGTCACGAAAAGGATCTTACCGCTCTGCCGTCTGGTAGAGGTGCGCCTTGTTACCGCCGGAGGTGTCCGGCCGGAAAATTTGTGAAGCCGCCATCTTGGGCGCGAAGAATTCCCGCTCGAGCGTCTCCTCGAGTAGTGGAGGCGCGAAGGCCAAAACCCCGCCCCTGTAGAGGAGGAGCCGGAAAAAGACTAAGGGGGACTGATGGCGTCTGGCCGCATGTAGCCGTAGAGGCAGGGACGCCAGGACTCTGCAGCGATACCGGGTTCCTGGAAAGCTTTATTGCCGAGATGCATAGTCCAACTCCCAATGAGGAAGCCCCCGCGCCCGGCACGGCGGCATGGCTGAGGGACCGGACCGCCCCGCTGAGTGATCGTCTGCAGACCACATGCAGCTCCTCATGGAGGAGTGGGAGACCAACATGGCGGACGTGGTGGCTGCTATGCGGAGACGTGAGGTGGAGGAGGATTTGGAGGAACGGTAAGAGACCCACGCCCCTGTATTCCTGAGGGATCGGCCACTGCGGCTGAGGGGCCCGGCCTGCACCCGCTCACCCTGCCTTCTCCCCCGCTACCCGTGTTAGCTACTGCCGCTCCACCACTAGGCCCGCTACCCGTTCAACCGGTAGCAACACCCTGCCAATCCGCCCCGGCGGACCAACCGTCTGCAGACGCGCAGGGCTGCCCTGAGCCGCTCCTGTGGGAGCCGCCGAGACCGCGGCCCCTTAACGAAGATGTATCGGAGGCCCCGGCCAGGATGGCACCAGGCGCTGTGCCCGAGCCCGGGACCGTGGAGTGGATGAAGGCCAGAATAATTGAGTTTAACCAACGCCAGCAGAACCAGATATGCCTTATGATGGAGCAGTGGACCAATGAGGTGGAGATGCTGATTGCGACTGCCCCGATGTACGGTATGGGAACAGATGTGACGGAGCCGACAGGTGACCCACATCCCTATGTGTTGCCAGGACCGGCCACTGCGGCTGAGGGACCCGGCCCAGTCTCGACCCACGCATCGCCCTTACCATTACTAATGGGATGCCTCAACGTGAACCCACCTGACTTACTGCCCCACACTACCGCAGAAGAGTCTGATGTGCTGGATACTGGGAGCCGGGAGGCTGCGGCAGCTGGCGGCAACCTGCCTGATGCAGAGACAAGTGAGAGTGACTCCAGTAACTCCAGTTCCGGTGCTGAGCCCACCCTTAAAAGTGAGGAGACAAGTGAGCGTCTCTGCTACGTGGGAGAACCGGTAGTTTATTACACCGCGCGCAATGGTGGGAACGGATACCGGGCACCCCTGTCACAGCAGGCATGTCACTGCATGTTTGATATGCTGGTGGCGGAGGATGGGGCCGCCTCATCAGAAGAGCCGGAGTGATGGCAGCGGAGTACCGTTGCAATTGTCCCCCGTTGGGACCACAAAAGTGCTGTTAACAGTTTTGAAAATGAATAATAACAGAATGATTTCCCGTGAAAGTTCACCTGATTTACAGCTTGATTGAAACCGGTCGTTGCCGGCACCGTTGTCCCCGTGGGGACTGTCTACAAGAGTTACATAAGGGACTCCTTATGAACAGGCCCGAGAACTAGCAGGGTAACCACAAACTAGTGGCATGTAAATAATGTTGTTGTGGCTTCTACCGTGACCGCCTCCGGAGAGGCAGATTGGAGGAAGGGCCCGCAGTGGAGCAGGCTGGGGCCCAGCCACCACCGGAACCGGTGGCGATCCTCTGGGGGTTTTAGGGGTTCCCCATGGACGTGGGTCCCCTGAAAAGGACAGAACCCGCTCGGGCAACTTGTGCTGGACTGGGGTCAAGGGGTGCTGCCTGTTTGCTTAGGGGCAGCATCAGGGCCAGGTTGCTTGGGTGGGAGAGAGCGGAAGCCGTAACCGTAATGTTTAAGTAAGAGTACCTCCCGATGTGGGAAGATGTTATTTTAATTGTAATCACTGTTTTACCTTTATCTTTTTCAGTTGTGACAATAAAACTGGTGATGAACGGGCAGCCCGCGGACGGTCTGCATTTAACTAAGGGGGAATGTGGCACCCTGGACAAGCCAGGGGCCACAGAGCACAACACCCACACACCCCACACTTCCGGTCAGGCACACCGAAGTCAGACACAAAACCCTTGTTGCCTTCCTCCAGGGGCTGATGTCCACACCAGGGGGTGGGCCAGGCGGTTGGCCCCGCCCACCGAGGAGTTCACAGTCCTGGAGGCGGGAAAAGTAAAGAGATCAGTTTTGGAGGTGAAAGTGGAAGGAGGTGAAGTGGTAGTGGAGCAACTAACTGACAGCGTCCGGGTGTGTGGCCCGGGCGGTACAGCAAGGTTGGCAGACGGTGGTGACCGTCTGCAGGATTCACCGATCGGAGTTTACCGTAAGGACCGTGGACGGGCGGTGGCCCGGCGGTACCGGACCGGTACACGAGGTGAAGTCAGCACCATCTGGCAGGGGTTTACGGACCCAGACAAGGCTAGGAGTCGCCGTGAATTTGTCGAATCCGTCAGCGAAGGGAACCTCCTGGGTTCCCCAGCAGCCAAGTCCCGACAAAAGGCAACAGCCCAACCGTGAGAGGGAGACACCGCCACCGCCAAGGCAACCGTTTTCCAGTGCCAGAGCCTGCGGGCAAAAAGGGGCTCCTCCAGCCCATATCCAAGCTGGGGAGCGGGTTACCGGTGGGAACCCATCGTAACCATCTACCGTACATAGGTGCAGGGAAAGGCAGTCACCATCAACCTGCCGGGAGCAGGAACCACCGCAGCCGTCTGTGGGACCCGTCCATCCAGCCGTGTGTTTTACCGAGAACTGTGTCCTCATCATTGGCTGAGTGAGTACCACCGTGCCGTGCGGCACAGCGCTGCCCCTGCGACCCTGCACCTCACCAGGCCCCGTAACCCGCCTGCCATCCATCCCTTCCCCCATCACCGGGCCCCAGGACAACCAACCCCCTACCCACGAAGGGGAGAACTAACAACAAAGCTGCTCCCTGTCACAGCTCCGGGGATCCCCGTCCAGAGCAGCGGTGGTGTCCCCAATATCACCACAACCGTGGGTGGCGTCACGGACAATACTCAAATCCACCATCCAACCAATCCCTACCCCTTTTCACTCACGGGCGAGGAACGCCGCTCGAGTCCCCGGGATCCGGCCCACCGCTTGAGCCACCGCCGAGCAGCAGCAGCAGCCGGACTCGAGCAGTGGGAGAGCGCAGCGTCCCCTCCTCCGCCCGCGACATAATTATAATGTCTGTCTCCCCCTCTGTATATATCTCTCTGTCTCTCTCTCTATCTCTTTGTCTGTCTGTCTCTTTCCCTGTCTGTCTGTGACTGTCTCTGTCTCTTTCTCCGTCTGTCTCAATCTCTTTCCCTGTCTATCTATCTCTTTCCCTGTTTGTCTATCTGTGTCACTTTCTCTGTCTGTCTCTTTCCCTCTTTCCCTGTCTGTCGCTTTCCCTCTTTCCCTCTGTTTCTTTCCCTGTGTCTGTCTCTGTCTGTCTCTTTACCTGTCTTTGTCTGTCTCTTACCCTGTCTGTCTCTTTCCCTTTCTTTCCCTATCTGTCTGTTTCCCTGTGTCTGTCTCTGTCTCTTTGTCTGTGTCTGTTTCTTTCCCTGTCAGTCTGTCTCTTTGTCTGTGTCTGTCTCTTTGTGTCTGTCTCTTACCCTGTCTGTGTCTGCCTCTTTCCCTGGCTGCATTGTGACACGCCAACATTCCATATAAGGGCGTGGCTGCGCATTCTTCTGAAGTTCTGGCTGCACTGTGGCTCTCAGCTCCATTCGCTTTAATGGAGGCAGGTTTTTTGGTGAATAACTGTAAACCGCGGGGTTAAAATTTCTCTTCAAAACATAGCCTATGACGCTCTCGGGGTCCATACGTGTGAGTGTGCAAAATTTTGTGGCTGTAGCTGCAACGGTGCATATGCCAATCCCGGACATACATACACACACACACACACACACATTCAGCTTTATATATTATATATATATATATATATATATATATATATATATATATACAGTTAGGTCCAGAAATATTTGGACAGTGACACAAGTTTTGTTATTTTAGCTGTTTACAAAAACATGTTCAGAAATACAATTATATATATAATATGGGCTGAAAGTGCACACTCCCAGCTGCAATATGAGAGTTTTCACATCCAAATCGGAGAAAGGGTTTAGGAATCATAGCTCTGTAATGCATAGCCTCCTCTTTTTCAAGGGACCAAAAGTAATTGGACAAGGGACTCTAAGGGCTGCAATTAACTCTGAAGGCGTCTCCCTCGTTAACCTGTAATCAATGAAGTACTTAAAAGGTCTGGGGTTGATTACAGGTGTCGGGTACATTCTGAGAAAAAAGGAATTGACTGGTGAGCTTGGGAACTCAAAAAGGCCTGGGCGTCCACGGATGACAACAGTGGTGGATGATCGCCGCATACTTTCTTTGGTGAAGAAGAACCCGTTCACAACATCAACTGAAGTCCAGAACACTCTCAGTGAAGTAGGTGTATCTGTCTCTAAGTCAACAGTAAAGAGAAGACTCCATGAAAGTAAATACAAAGGGTTCACATCTAGATGCAAACCATTCATCAATTCCAAAAATAGACAGGCCAGAGTTAAATTTGCTGAAAAACACCTCATGAAGCCAGCTCAGTTCTGGAAAAGTATTCTATGGACAGATGAGACAAAGATAAACCTGTACCAGAATGATGGGAAGAAAAAAGTTTGGAGAAGAAAGGGAACGGCACATGATCCAAGGCACACCACATCCTCTGTAAAACATGGTGGAGGCAACGTGATGGCATGGGCATGCATGGCTTTCAATGGCACTGGGTCACTTGTGTTTATTGATGACATAACAGCAGACAAGAGTAGCCGGATGAATTCTGAAGTGTACCGGGATATACTTTCAGCCCAGATTCAGCCAAATGCCGCAAAGTTGATCGGACGGCGCTTCATAGTACAGATGGACAATGACCCCAAGCATACAGCCAAAGCTACCCAGGAGTTCATGAGTGCAAAAAAGTGGAACATTCTGCAATGGCCAAGTCAATCACCAGATCTTAACCCAATTGAGCATGCATTTCACTTGCTCAAATCCAGACTTAAGACGGAAAGACCCACAAACAAGCAAGACCTGAAGGCTGCGGCTGTAAAGGCCTGGCAAAGCATTAAGAAGGAGGAAACCCAGCGTTTGGTGATGTCCATGGGTTCCATGCTTAAGGCAGTGATTGCCTCCAAAGGATTCGCAACAAAATATTGAAAATAAAAATATTTTGTTTGGGTTTGGTTTATTTGTCCAATTACTTTTGACCTCCTAAAATGTGGAGTGTTTGTAAAGAAATGTGTACAATTCCTACAATTTCTATCAGATATTTTTGTTCAAACCTTCAAATTAAACGTTACAATCTGCACTTGAATTCTGTTGTAGAGGTTTCATTTCAAATCCAATGTGGTGGCATGCAGAGCTCAACTCGCCAAGATTGTGTCACTGTCCAAATATTTCTGGACCTAACTGTGTATATATATATATATATATATATATATATATATATATATATATATACAGACATTAATGGATGATAATCATCATCCACATACACATATAAATAAAGCAGTAGAAGCAATTTAATTATACATACTCCTAATTTTTTTTTTTCTGGCTCTGACTTCTTCATATTCATTGTAGTCCTGATATTGTATGTATGAATAAAGGCGGCATTACACACTACGATTTATCTGACGATATGTCGTCGGGGTCACGGTTTCGGTGACGCACTTCCATCATCGTTAGCGACGTTGTTGCGTGTGACACCTACGTGCGACTCCGAATGATCGCAAATAGGTTGAAAATCGTTGACACGTCATTCACTTTCAAAATATTGTTCGTCGTTTGGATCGCAGCAGACACATTGGTACGTTTGACACCCTGCCAACGACCAACAACATCCAAACGACCACCATGGTCAAACAATATATCGCTGATCGCTGTTGCATCGTTTGTGAGATTGTTACGTGTGATCGCTAATAAACGACCTATGTGCGATCTCGGCAAATTGTAACAACGATCTGGGCGTGTCACATCGTTTAACAGATCGTCAGATAAATCGTAGCGTGTAAAGCGGCCTTAAGGCTCAGGGTGGACAGTGCTGGGCCCCTGGATGGCAGATTGTTCAGATAGTAATACTTGTGGCTCCTTAAAGTGCTTTTTAAAGTTTTATCTCTCCACCCTTCGAAAAAAATAAACAAGTTATCTCCCGTACATAGGATAGGGAAACATTTTCTGTTTGCTGGGCATCCGACTGATGGGAAACACAACGATCCCGAAAACAGGGCTCTGCACCACCATCCTGACTAGAGCAGAGGTGGCCATGCATACTACAATCTACTCAATTGTCTATAGGACTGCCGCGTACAGCACTCAGCTTTCTCTATCCGTCCCATAGACAATGTATGGAGCGAAGGTCGAGCATGCACTCCTCTTCTCTATTCAGGCTGAGGCTGCAGACTTCCGTTGTGCGACATTTCTTTTTGCTCTACTGGTCATCCAGTTGTCAGGTGGGATGTAGTTGTCAGGGGGTTTTATCAGATGTCTTTTACTAACATTTTTCTCCCTCTTTTCACTAGGATGCTCATGAAACTGACATATAGATTAAGATGTAATAAGTAATGCTGGATGCTGTGAAAAACACAGTAAATGTAATGAGTAAGCACCTTATTGCGAAATGTACATCGGGGTGGAGGTTGAACAGTGCTGATCTACCAATTTTACTCTGGGTAATGTGATGCAATGGCAGGCTGAGTGACCTGATATATATATTTTTGTATAGAATAAGATGGCAATTTTGACTGATTACAGCTGATTAATATGTGCAGGTCTTTTTGCTGAGCTATTACTACCACACTTATTCCAGGAGTACAGTGTTATTATCTATATCTGGTTTATATGTCTGTGATTTCACCTTACTATGACCATGTCATTAGACTTGATGTAGTGGTTATATCAACTCTTTGGATAATGAAAATTTGCATCGATTAACCTGTTGTATATGCACAAAGCACTTTACCAGTATACCCAATGGTGAATTGTGGCCTATATGTATGTGTGACGCCCTGGACTAGCCAGGTAGTCACAGACAGGCCCTTGGACAAACACCCGTCCCCCTAAAAAGGTAACAGCAGCCAACCTAAACACTTTGGTCACCCCTCTCGGGTCTTGACGTTCACACCAGGGGGCGGAGCTAGGCGGTTGGCCACGCCCACCGAGGAGTTCGGATAGCCTGAGGCGGGAAAGACCGAGCAGATTAGTTTTGGAGGTGAAAGAGAGAGGAGTAAATGTCTGACAGGGGTTTGGGTCATAGCCTGGACACCCTTTGGCCAAGAGGCAGACAGTGGTCACCGCCTGCAGGAGGCGGGAAGACGGCCTGGTGGAACCGTAAGGGATCGGGACAGGGTAGTGGCCCGCCGGTACCAAACCGGGGAAAGGACTGGAAACCGGAGCACAGAGGGGGGGTACTCAGACCCTGAAACGAGGTCCCGAATCTACCAGACTAAGTTAATTCACTGATTGAGGTCTGGACTTTAGGTCCTTTCCCGACTGAAGACAACAGCCCAACGAGGGGGATAGAAAGCCACCGCTCAGGCAGAGAGATCCCACGGGCCAGCGCCTGTGGGCAAACGGGCTCTCCCGACACACACACAGCCGGGGAGCGGACTCCCGTCGCTGAAGTGCAGGCAGTCCACAGCTACAAAACAAGGTGCAGGAGAAAGGCGGGGACCACCAAACCGGGTGGGGGACCAGACGCAGCCGGCTGCGGGCACCGACCACCATCTTTTTGGTTTACCAGAGACTCCGGTGTATCTGTCAGAGTGAGTACAACTGTGCCCTCGGGCCGCGCACCGCCCCGCACCACACCAATCCGTCCGCACCCTCACAACCGGGCCCCGGGACCATCAACCCCCTACCCACGGAGGGGTCAACACCTGGCTGCGCAACACTGTCCCCGGGGGCCTAGTAAACAGCAGCGGTGGCGTCTACATTCACCACAACCAGTGGATGGCGTCACGAACTTAACCAAAACCACGGACCCGGCCGTAAACCTACCTACCAACCCTCTACGTAGCACCAGCATCCTTTCAGAGCGACGTGACCCCGGGTCCTTGTTTATAAGATCAAGATGTAAGCAGATGTCTGTATATGGAGCCCTACCCAGGACACATACAGCACATATGGATACAGCAAGCACCCAATGTGTGCGGGGCCCCATACCCTGAGCAGGCGCTGACCCTCACCTCCCTCCTGCATATGTATGTGGTAGTAGTCTGGAGGTTATTGCAGGTAACCATCTATTTGCATATGATGATTTATATGTATAGAGTATATAGCAATATTTACCGGTCACTATCTTTGGTCATTTCCAGCGCCGCTGTAACATCACTTGATCGTATTTGTAACCTGCAGAATCAGCTGTGTGTAGCGGAGGTCACTTTCTCAATGTAAATCAATGAGACTTATAGACTTACTTTGTGATAATGTAAAATGTCCACTCCACATAGCAGACACTGTGTGATTTTGCAGGTCACACATGCAGTCACGCTTCGCCAGAGTAAAGTGGAACGGCGCTTCAAGAATTAGCGTGGAGACTGACAATTATCGCTGCACAATTTCTGCATATACATTGTTTTTTTTTTTATTTTCCCAATAGCAAATAATAATCACTGGAGTGTTTCTTTAAAGGGAATCTGTCAGCAGGTTTTTGCTATGTAATCTGAAGACAGCATGCTGCAGGTGCTAAAACACAGATTTCAGCAATGTCTCTTTTTTTGTTTACTTGTAATGATTGTTTTAGCACCGGGACCTTATCATTGCTCGAACTACATTGCCTTGTGTTGGGAAGTCGGACACCCCCCTACTGTGATTAGCAGATCACTGTCTGTAGACATTGTATTAAGAGAGCCTAGTGTGGGTGTGGATAGCGTTCTCAGCTCTGCTAGATTGATAAATCTAAAAACTCAGATTGTATCACAAGGAGTGATGAGCGAGCGTGCTTAGGTTGCTTTCACACTACTTTTTTTAACATGCGTCATGAACGTTTTTTTGCTGTAAAAGTGGATCCTGTTTTTACAAAGAAAAACACATGCAAACGCATGTGTTATTTTGCAGGATCCTGCCACTTGAAGTTTATGGGCGGGCATTGCAGTCATGTGATCGGGAGTGAGGGGAACTGAACGTGATTGACTGGGAGCCGGCATCTGACAGCTGCAGACGCTGGTAACCAAGGTAAATATCGGGTAACTATGCGATGTGCTTTGCTTGGATACCCGATATTTACCTTGGTTACGAGCGTCCGTAGCTGCTAGGAGCCGGGGTGCCTGCTCCCTGCACACGTAACCAAGGTACACATCGGGTAACTAAGCAAAGCGCTTTGCTTGGTTACCCGATATTTACCTTGGTTACGAGCGTCCGCCGCTCTCAGGCGGGGGGAGAGAGGGAGGGGGAGAGAGAGACTGATTACGCCAGGCTGGTTTCTGGGCATGCTCAGTAGAGCAAGCAGGATCCTGTCTATCAGCATACCAGCGTTCACATGCGTTTGCGTGCAGTATAGTCAGGATCCAGTGAAAAACAGTATTTGGACGCAGCTCAAAAAAAGTAGCGTTTTTGAAAAAAGGTAAAAAACTGCAAGTCGCTGGATCCTCACTATAACGCACGCAAACCCAGGTGAATGCATGTTGACGCGAGTCCATTGCAAATGCATTGAAATGAAAATGCATTTGCACTGGATCCGTTTTTGCATTAAAAAAACGTTCATGACGCATGTTAAAAAAACGTAGTGTGAAAGCAGCCTTACCACTGCTCGTTACTTGATCCAGCATCGGGGATCTTGGGGACGAATCGATTACTGAGTATAATGGAAGTCATTGGGATTCCCCAATTCCCCAATTGGCCTCCACCACAAGCTTCTGTTTATCTTCTATTTATATAGGCGCATATCAGGGACGCACATGGAACTCATGGGGCTCCTTGGCAGAGGTTCTAATTCTCCTCCCCCTTCCATCCCCCCCAAAAATATATCTATTTGGCGGGGTCACAGAGCAGTATATCTCACAACTTTGCAGCCCTTACATGGTAATTCTTCTTCTATTAAAGCCCCTAGGTTCCCCTATCATCGCCCCAAATATGATGTCAACAAAAGTGCCACCTCCGAACACTGTATGATACCCAGCGAGTGCATTCTTTCACAGTACCCTCCATGCACACTGTATGATAAACCTACTGTACCACCCTTCAACTCCTCCTACGAAAGTATTTTGACCCCAATACACTATGATCCCCCAACTTTTATCCCCACACAATCCATCATACAGTATAATGAGCCTACAAACAGTATAATGGCCCTCATACCACTCTACACAGTATACAGGCCTCACATTGCCTTTCATATAGTATAATGGGCTCCACATTGCCCTCCATGTAGTATAATTGGCTCCACATTGCCCTCCATGTAGTATAATGGGCTCCACATTGCCCTCCATGTAGTATAATTGGCCCCACATTGCCCGCCATATAGTATAATGGCCCCACATTGCCTTCTATATAGTATAATGGGCCTCACATTGCCCTCCATGTAGTATAATGGGCTCCATATTGCCTTCCATGTAATATAATGGGCCTCACATTACCCTCCATATAGTATAATGGGCCCCACATTACCCTCCATGTAGTATAATGGGCCCCACATTGCCCTCCATGTAGTATAGTGGGCCCCACATTGCCCTCCATGTAGTATAATGGGCCCCACATTGCCCTCCATGTTGTATAATGGGCCCCACATTGCCCTCCATGTAGTATAATGGGCCCCACATTGCCCTCCATGTTGTATAATGGGCCCCACATTGCCCTCCATGTAGTATAATGGGCCCCACATTACCCTCCATATAGTATAATGGGCTCCACATTGCCCTCCATGTTGTAAAATGGGCCCCACATTACCCTCCATGTAGTATAATGGGCCCCACATTGCCCTCCATGTAGCATAATGGGCCCCACATTGCCCTCCATGTAGCATAATGGGCCCCACATTGCCCTCCATGTAGCATAATGGGCCCTACATTGCCCTCCATGTAGCATAATGGGCCCTACATTGCCCTCCATGTAGCATAATGGGCCCCACATTGCCCTCCATGTAGTATAATGGGCCCCACATTGCCCTCCATGCAGTATAATGGGCTCCACATTGCCCTCCATGTAGCATAATGGGCCCCACATTGCCCTCCATGTAGCATAATGGGCCCCACATTGCCCTCCATGCAGTATAATGGGCTCCACATTGCCCTCCATGTAGCATAATGGGCCCCACATTGCCCTCCATGTAGCATAATGGGCCCCACATTGCCCTCCATGTAGCATAATGGGCCCTACATTGCCCTCCATGTAGCATAATGGGCCCCACATTGCCCTCCATGTAGTATAATGGGCCCCACATTGCCCTCCATGCAGTATAATGGGCTCCACATTGCCCTCCATGTAGCATAATGGGCCCCACATTGCCCTCCATGTAGTGGCACAGCGGGCGCAGTGGAGTGATGTCAGAGCTCATACACATGGGGGCTTGTGGTGGAGGGAGCAGACTGTTTGGACGGCTTCCTCTTTCATCATTGCTTTCATCTCTGATACAGTTTAGTGTGTGATGCTGGGGGGGGGGCCTTGTCACCACCGCCCCCCCCCCCCCCCCCGACTTACAGACCTCATAGCGGCCGTGTCGTCTGCCACCATACATACGGTATATTAGAATATACTGCTCTTTTTCTGATGTGGTATCTGCTTTTAGCAAAAGAAAAAAATCACAGCATGAAAAGAAGATTCCAGATTGAGGTATAAAGTGATTAACCTTCTGTGATTACTCTGTACCTCTGAATAGAAACATGGAGACCCTTCACAAATGCATCATGGGGAATGTAATCAAATTAGTGGCTTCACAAACAATGGGAAAACGGCAAGTAACCAATTTACTCTTTTACAATGATGACTGATGAGGCGGCCATGGCGGAGGCACCGGCGAGCAGGAAACGAAATCACACACCTCTAAATTAACGAGGGAAATTCCTTTATAATCATGTGTGATATTGCCCGCTGAGACACTGTATCTAAAGCGTATCATTTATGATACAGCGTGAGAATGTATCTAAACCTGTAATGTATGCTAGTCTGCTCAACCGTGTATCTAATCCTGCCCTGTGTGATCCTGTGCTGAGCCGTGTATCTAATCCTGCCCTGTGTGATGCTGTGTATCTAATCCTGCCCTGTGATCCTGTGTGGTCCTGTGTATCTAATCCTGCCTCGTGTGATCCTGTGCTGAGCCGTGTATCTAATCCTGCTCTGTGTGATGCTGTGTATCTAATCCTGCCCCTGTGTGATGCTGTGTATCTAATCCTGCCCTGTGTGATCCTGTGCTGAGCTGTGTATCTAATCCTGTGCTGTGATAAGCTGTGTATCTAATCCTGCCCTGTGTGATTCTGTGTGGTCCTGTGTATCTAATCCTGCCTCGTGTGATCCTGTGCTGAGCCGTGTATCTAATCCTGCTCTGTGTGATGCTGTGTATCTAATCCTGCCCTGTGTGATACTGTGTATCTAATCCTGGCCTGTGTGATCCTGTGCTGAGCCGTGTATCTAATCCTGCCCTGTGTGATGCTGTGTATCTAATCCTGCCCCGTGTGATCCTGTGCTGAGCCATGTATCTAATCCTGCCCTGTTTGGTACATTGCCCCACGCTCCGCTGCGTGTTCCTCACTATGTCCTGTACGCACCTCTCTATTTGGCGGGCAGTAGGTGTGCAGTGATGGAGCTGCAGTCGCCATGGTGCAGCGCCCCACGCTCCACTGCGTGTTCCTCATTCTGTCCTGTACGCACCTCTCTACTTGGCGGGCAGTAGCTGTACAGTGATGGAGCTGCAGTCGCCATGATGCAGCGCCCCACGCTCCGCTGCGTGTTCCTCACTATGTCCTGTACGTACCTCTCTATTTGGCGGGCAGTGGGTGTACAGTGATGGAGCTGCAGTCGCCATGGTGCAGCACCACACGCTCCGCTGCGTGTTCCTCACTATGTCCTGTACGCACCTCTCTATTTGGCGGGCAGTAGGTGTACAGTCATGGAGCAGCAGTCGCCATCGTGCAGCGCCCCACGCTCCGCTGCGTGTTCCTCACTATGTCCTGTACGCACCTCTCTATTTGGCGGGCAGTAGGTGTGCAGTGATGGAGCAGCAGTCGCCATGGTGCAGCGCCCCACGCTCCGCTGCGTGTTCCTCACTATGTCCTGTACGCACCTCTCTATTTGGCGGGCAGTAGGTGTGCAGTGAAGGAGCTGCAGTCGCCATGGTGCAGTGCCCCACTCTCCGTTGTGTGTTCCTCACTATGTCCTGTCCGCACCTCTCTCTTTGGCGGGCAGTAGGTGTGCAGTGATGGAGCTGCAGTCGCCATGGTGCAGTGCCCCACTCTCCGTTGTGTGTTCCTCACTATGTCCTGTCCGCACCTCTCTCTTTGGCGGGCAGTAGGTGTGCAGTGAAGGAGCTGCAGTCGCCATGGTGCAGTGCCCCACGCTCCGCTGAGTGTTCCTCACTATGTCCTGTGCGCACCTCTCTATTTGGCGGGCAGTAGGTGTGCAGTGAAGGAGCTGCAGTCGCCATGGTGCAACGCCCCACGCTCTGCTGCGTGTTCCTCACTATGTTCTGTACGCACCTCTCTCTTTGGCGGGCAGTAGGTGTGCAGTGATGGAGCTGCAGTCGCCATGGTGCAGCGCCCCACGCTCCGCTGAGTGTTCCTCACTATGTCCTGTGCGCACCTCTCTATTTGGCGGGCAGTAGGTGTGCAGTGAAGGAGCTGCAGTCGCCATGGTGCAGTGCCCCACTCTCCGTTGTGTGTTCCTCACTATGTCCTGTGCGCACCTCTCTATTTGGCGGGCAGTAGGTGTGCAGTGATGGAGCTGCAGTCGCCATGGTGCAGTGCCCCACTCTCCGTTGTGTGTTCCTCACTATGTCCTGTCCGCACCTCTCTCTTTGGCGGGCAGTAGGTGTGCAGTGAAGGAGCTGCAGTCGCCATGGTGCAGCGCCCCACGCTCTGCTGCGTGTTCCTCACTATGTCGCGTACGCACCTCTCTATTTGGCGGGCAGTAGGTGTACAGTGATGGAGCTGCAGTCGCCATGGTGCAGCACCGGCGGCGGCGGTTTAATAGCTCTTGATACTTGTCTATGTGATGCTCGCTCCGCAGACGACGAGCGCTGGGACGAGCATTCTCTGTGCCCTGATGTGTCAGACTCATTCATTATCTGAATGTGAAATAACACAGTAACGGAGCGAGGCCGGAGCCGCTCGGCAGCACCACGCACACTGCCAGAACTAATTGCATATTGATTCACAAAGTGTATCTGTTTCCAAACTAAATTTTCATTTTGATGAACCCACTAATGGTGTGTTTTTCCTCCCGGCTGCCACGTTCCATTCCTTTCCATCTCCCAGCAGGACGTCTCCGGCTCTTGGAGAGGTTTAGTTTATGAAGACGGAAGACTATAAACTAGGTAATCTGCCCAGTGTGTAGCGCAGACGACGACCAGTCCCTGGTGGCAATGCACACTTTTCATTTTCTGCACGTCTGTCATTGTGAATTATAAGGATTGGATTCAATGACACATCAGAGGATGATACAACGTCTCCATGTAACAATTTCTTCCAGAAATGCTATTCACAGAGTCTAACCCTCTTCACTAGTGATTTTCAATGAGAGGAGAGAGATTGGAAGTCGGAAATCGGCAATCAGCTGAGGTTACACACATTTATTGCGACTAGTGCTGATAAAGGAGTTGACCCATCTGGAATGACTTTTCCCCATTCATCCTGCGCCTCCTGATTAGAATGGTAGACAAACATCAGAGGGAATGTTCCTGGTGAACAATTCCTTTTATTAATAAGAACCTGCTGGCAAAAAAGTGAATCGTTGCGAGTAGAGCTGGGCGGAGTCGCAGAAAACCGGGACCGGATCCGGTCTGGAATCTGGTACCCATATAACTCTGGAGAATAAAAATGTTGGTAGAAGGGATGGTGGGCAGGAGCGCACGCGGTGTACTCACCGAAGATCCGTCATGGCGGCAATCTGCCTCCAGGTCACGCTTTACCTTCCGGAGCTGACAATTAACTCTCATTGAATATTCACTGCTTTCCCCGCCCACCGGCGCGTGTAATTGGTTGCAGTTAGACGCGCCCCACCCTGAGTGTCAGCGTGTCAGCCAACTGCAACCAATCACAGGCACCAGGACGGCCGGTGGGCGGAGAAAGCAATGCAAGTGTCTGCGCGGGTGAGTATCGGGGTCTAAAAATAAATAAAACAATCGGCGCAGGGTCCCCCGTATTCTGATACCAGCACAGATAAAGCCCGCGGCTGTAGCCCCGAGGGGTTATATACTGTTCTTGCAAAGGGCCCGTATACTGCTCTTGCACAGGGCCCGTATACTGTTCTTGCACAGGGCCCATATACTGCTCTTGCACAGGGCCCGTATACTGCTCTTGCACAGGGCCCGTATACTGCTCTTGCACAGGGCCCGTATACTGCTCTTGCACAGGGCCCGTATACTGCTCTTGCACAGGGCCCGTATACTGCTCTTGCACAGGGCCCGTATACTGCTCTTGCACAGGACCCGTATACTGCTCTTGCACAGGACCCGTATACTGCTCTTGCACAGGGCTCGTATACTGCTCCTGCACAGGGCCCTATACTGCTCCTGCACAGGGCCCGTATACTGCTCTTGCACAGGGGGCATATACTGCTCTTGCACAGGGCCCGTATACTGCTCTTGCACAGGGCCCGTATACTGCTCTTGCACAGGGCCCGTATACTGTTCTTGCACAGGGCCCGTATACTGTTCTTGCACATGGCCCATATACTGTTTTTGCACAGGGCCCATATACTGTTCTTGCACAGGGGGCATATACTGCTCTTGCCCAGGGCCTGTATACTGTTCTTGCACAGGGCCCATATACTGTTCATGCACAGGGCCCATATACTGCTCTTGCACAGGGCCCGTATACTGTTCTTGCACAGGGCCTGTATACTGTTCTTGCACAGGGCCGGTATACTGCTCTTGCACAGGGCCCGTATAATGCTCTTGCACAGGACCCGTATACTGCTCTTGCACAGGGCCCATCTACTGTTCTTGCACAGGGGGCATATACTGCTCTTGCACAGAGCCCATATACTGCTCTTGCACAGGGGCCCGTATACTGCTCTTGCACAGGGCCCGTATACTGCTGTTGCACAGGGCTCATATACTGTTCTTGCACAGGGCCCGTATACTGTTCTTGCACAGAGCCCATATACTGCTCCTGCACAGGGCCCGTATACTGCTCTTGCACAGGGCCCGTATACTGCTGTTGCACAGGGCCCATATACTGCTCTTGCACAGGGCCCATATACTGCTCTTGCACAGGGCCCGTATACTGCTCTTGCACAGGGCCCGTATACTGCTCTTGCACAGGGCCCGTATACTGCTGTTGCACAGGGCTCATATACTGTTCTTGCACAGGGCCCGTATACTGTTCTTGCACAGAGCCCATATACTGCTCCTGCACAGGGGCCCGTATACTGCTCTTGCACAGGGCCCGTATACTGCTGTTGCACAGGGCCCATATACTGCTCTTGCACAGGGCCCATATACTGCTCTTGCACAGGGCCCGTATACTGCTCTTGCACAGGGCCCGTATACTGCTCTTGCACAGGGCCCGTATACTGCTCTTGCACAGGGCCCGTATACTGCTCTTGCACAGGGCCCGTATACTGCTCCTGCACAGGGCCCGTATACTGCTCCTGCACAGGGCCCGTATACTGCTCTTGCACAGGGCCCGTATACTGCTCTTGTACAGGGCCCGTATACTGCTCTTGCACAGGGCCCGTATACTGCTCTTGCACAGGGCCCGTATACTGCTCTTGCACAGGGCACGTATACTACTCTTGCACAGGCCCGTATACTGCTCTTGCACAGGGCCCGTATACTGTTCTTTCACAGGGGGCATATACTGCTCTTGCACAGAGCCCATATAGTGCTCTTGCACAGGGCCCCGTATACTACTCTTGCACAGGGCCCGCTATACTGCTCTTGCACAGGGCCCGTATACTGCTCTTGCACAGAGCCCGTATACTGCTCTTGCACAGGGCCCGTATACTGCTCTTGCACAGGGCCCGTATACTGTTCTTTCACAGGGGGGCATATACTGCTCTTGCACAGAGCCCATATAGTGCTCTTGCACAGGGCCCGTATACTACTCTTGCACAGGGCCCGTATACTGCTCTTGCACAGGGCCCCATATACTGCTCTTGCACAGGGGGCATATACTGCTCCTGCACAGGGCTCGTATACTGCTCCTGCACAGGGCCCGTATGTTGCGACGTATACTGCCTCTTGCACAGGGCCCGTATACTGCTCTTGCACAGGGCCCGTATACTGCTCTTGCACAGGGCCCGTATACTGCTCTTGCACAGGGCCCCGTATACTGCTCTTGCACAGGGCCCGTATACTGCTCTTGCACAGGGCCCGTATACTGCTCTTGCACAGGGCCCGTATACTGCTCTTGCACAGGGGCCCGTATTACTGCTCTTGCACAGGGCCCGTATACTGCTCGTTGCACAGGGCCCGTATACTGCTCTTGCACAGGGCCCGTATACTGCTCTTGCACAGGAGCCCGTATACTGCTCTTGCACAGGGCCCGTATACTGCTCTTGCACAGGGCCCGTATACTGCTCTTGCACAGGGCCCGTATACTGCTCTTGCACAGGGCCCGTATACTGCTCTTGCAACAGGGCCCGTATACTGCTCTTGCACAGGGCCCGTATACTGTTCTTGCACAGGGCCCGTATACTGTTCTTGCACAGGGCCCGTATACTGCTCTTGCACAGGGCCCGTATACTGCTCTTGCACAGGAGCCCGTATACTGCTCTTGCACAGGCCCGTATACTGCTCTTGCACAGGGCCCGTATACTGCTCTTGCACAGGGCCCGTATACTGCTCTTGCACAGGGGGGGCCCGTAGTACTCTTGCACAGGGCCCGTATACTGCTCTTGCACAGGGCCCGTATACTGCTCTTGCACAGGGCCCGTATACTGCTCTTGCACAGGGCCCGTATACTGCTCTTGCACAGGGCCCGTATACTGTTCTTTCACAGGGGGCATATACTGCTCTTGCACAGAGCCCATATAGTGCTCTTGCACAGGGCCCGTATACTACTCTTGCACAGGGCCCGTATACTGCTCTTGCACAGGGCCCGTATACTGCTCTTGCACAGGGCCCGTATACTGTTCTTGCACAGGGCCCGTATACTGCTCTTGCACAGAGCCCGTATACTGCTCTTGCACAGAGCCCGTATACTGCTCTTGCACAGGGCCCGTATACTGCTCTTGCACAGGGCCCGTATACTGCTCTTGCACAGGGCCCGTATACTGCTCTTGCACAGGGCCCGTATACTGCTCTTGCACAGGGCCCGTATACTGCTCTTGCACAGAGCCCGTATACTGCTCTTGCACAGGGCCCGTATACTGCTCTTGCACAGGGCCCGTATACTGCTCTTGCACAGGGCCCGTATACTGCTCTTGCACAGGGCCCGTATACTGCTCTTGCACAGGGCCCGTATACTGCTCTTGCACAGGGCCCGTATACTGCTCTTGCACAGGGCCCGTATACTGCTCTTGCACAGGGCCCGTATACTGCTCTTGCACAGGGCCCGTATACTGCTCTTGCACAGGGCCCGTATACTGCTCTTGCACAGGGCCCGTATACTGCTCTTGCACAGGGCCCGTATACTGCTCTTGCACAGGGCCCGTATACTGCTCTTGCACAGGGCCCGTATACTGCTCTTGCACAGGGCCCGTATACTGCTCTTGCACAGGGCCCGTATACTGCTCTTGCACAGGGCCCGTATACTATTCTTGCACAGGGCCCGTATTCTGCTCTTGCACAGGGCCCTTATACTGCTCTTGCACAGGGCCCGTATACTGCTCTTGCACAGGGCCCGTATACTGCTCTTGCACAGGGCCCGTATACTGCTCTTGCACAGGGCCCGTATACTGCTCCTGCACAGGGCCCGTATACTGCTCCTGCACAGGGCCCGCTATACTGTTCTTGCACAGGGCCCGTAGACTGCTCTTGCACAGGGCCCGTAGACTGCTCTTGCACAGGGCCCGTATACTGCTCTTGCACAGGGGCCCGTATACTGTTCTTGCACAGGGCCCGTATACTATTCTTGCACAGGGCCCGTATTCTGCTCTTGCACAGGGCCCGTATACTGCTCTTGCACAGGGCCCGTATACTGCTCTTGCACAGGGCCCGTATACTGCTCTTGCACAGGGCCCGTATACTGCTCTTGCACAGGGCCCGTATACTGCTCTTGCACAGGGCCCGTATACTATTCTTGCACAGGGCCCGTATTCTGCTCTTGCACAGGGCCCTTATACTGCTCTTGCACAGGGCCCGTATACTGCTCTTGCACAGGGCCCGTATACTGCTCTTGCACAGGGCCCGTATACTGCTCTTGCACAGGGCCCGTATACTGCTCCTGCACAGGGCCCGTATACTGCTCCTGCACAGGGCCCGTATACTGTTCTTGCACAGGGCCCGTAGACTGCTCTTGCACAGGGCCCGTAGACTGCTCTTGCACAGGGCCCGTATACTGCTCTTGCACAGGGCCCGTATACTGTTCTTGCACAGGGCCCGTATACTATTCTTGCACAGGGCCCGTATTCTGCTCTTGCACAGGGCCCCTTATACTGCTCTTGCACAGGGGCCCGTATACTGCTCTTGCACAGGGCCCGTATACTGCTCTTGCACAGGGCCCGTATACTGCTCTTGCACAGGGCCCGTATACTGCTCCTGCACAGGGCCCGTATACTGCTCCTGCACAGGGCCCGTATACTGTTTCTTGCACAGGGCCCGTAGACTGCTCTTGCACAGGGCCCGTATACTGCTCTTGCACAGGGGCCCGTATACTGCTCTTGCACAGGGCCCGTATACTGCTCTTGCACAGGGCCCGTATACTGCTCCTGCACAGGGCCCGTATACTGCTCCTGCACAGGGCCCGTATACTGCTCCTGCACAGGGCCCGTATACTGCTCCTGCACAGGGCCCGTATACTGCTCCTGCACAGGGCCCGTATACTGCTCCTGCACAGGGCCCGTATACTGCTCTTGCACAGGGCCCGTATACTGCTCTTGTGGCCTCTTCTGTCTGCGTCCTCCAGTGTGTACATGTATCTTTATCCTCCTGTACAAGTCTCGGCATTGTGCATTTATAGTAATGAAAAAAAACAAAGAGAAAAATTGCATGGAAAATACCCTGACTATAAATAAATAAATTGCAAGTTGTGAGGCAAATCCCGGGATATGAAGATGAATTATGACTTCCAGTCATAATCGCTCATCACTCCCTGGCAGTGCCCCCCTCCCTTCTTGTTCTCAATGTCCAGCATCTGTGAAGGTGTTACACCTCCATGGCCATCTCCTGTGATATGGAGATGAGATGATGTGGGAACAATGGACACAGGAGGACTCCCTGCCGTGACCCTGTGGTAGGAGCTGCTATCTAATTAGCAAGCTTGGAAGTATCCAGACAGAACGACTCCAGTAAAAAATGGTTCATATCTCGCAAGCCATATTTCCGATAAATATGGCAACCATAAAAATGGTGTCTCCGCATGCGGACGATGCTGGCACACCCTTTTTATGGGAGCGGGAGCTTGGGAAATACCCCAGGCGTGATATCAGCCAATGGGGAACTAGTAGACAAGTCATGAGTCCTATCATTCTGTAGCTAAATTCATAACTGTCACAATGAGAGCATTGGCGTCCGCCTACGACGCTCCCAGGCCAAGTTATGGCCATATTCCATGTTGTGGATTTTGTCCATAACTCCAGCCAGGGGTGGAGCAGTGCTCCCTCTGAGGTCACGAAGGTAGGAGGGGACCTGGATTTGCCCAGGTTGATAACCCTACTTCGGCCATTTTCCAGTGTTCTTTCGCTGGGGGTCACGTGCAGGAAACATCTGTGGGAGTTCCTAGAAACCTGGTCTACAGCGCCCCCCTGTGGCCAGACGCACAAGGTAACTGATTGAATTGCATACCTGTTTGTAAACCATGCTTTATCTGTAACTGTACTCTGACATATGTATATTCTGTAGATTCCCTATTGTATATATTGTAGTTTCTAGTGTGCTTTAGGCTGATTAAATTATATAATTAATCTTGGGCTGTTCTGTTATCTCGATCTTGAATCCCACGTCTGTGTGTTCGGCTAATAGTTACCGTGAAGCGGTTGGTGGCAGCGAGTTGTGCCAAGGATTATTGTGGGGAGGCCAGTGAGATTCGGGGAGGTTTTATATATTCCGCCCGCGGAGGTCGGGGGAATATATACCCTACTCTCACCGGGGACCCTTCAATAATCGGCATAAGTAGTATAGCGGCCTCCTTGCTTATTGTCGGGCAATTCCATAATTGGCCTGACTATAAGAGGGGCGCTAGAGAGCGCGTCACGTGCTCTGTCTGTCGGTCGGGAGGTATAAAGGAGGGGTGACTCCCGCTTGTTACCCCCCGATCGTGACGTACTGGTAGCCAGCGCGGGGGATTTCTGAGTGACCCCCCCGGTGGTTTGTGACATATTGGTGGCATAGCGGTGGGATCGAGATAATAGTGTGTGTGAGTGTGAGACCCATACTCCCAGACACTAAAGACTGCCTGCAGCAGCTGTGGCTGCTGGGGTCTTCAGACTAGCTCAACACTAGAGTGTCAGAGTGCAGATACTGTAAGGTGTGTGGAGGCATCAGGTGTCAGTTCTGTGTCAGTGACCAAAAGTCTGCAAGAATGGCTGATGGCACCAGGAGCAGAGCTATGCAACTGGCCAATGCTAAAGCAGGAGCCGAAGAGAGGGAGGACGGTGCTGTGGACAGTAATGAGGAGGTTGCCCACGAGTCCTCCAGGAGCTCGACGCCAGAAAACAGCTCTGCAGAGGACATTGCACAACCTGGCACTGCTGGACAAGATGAGGAGCAGCTCACCCAAGGGTCCTCAACGAGCCAGATGCCAGCCCTCCGCTCTGCAATGGACAGTGAATCACCAGGCTCCGCAGCGGGCCGCAGATCACCACGTGCCATTCCACCGAGCCTGGGAGGCTCGGATAGCCTTCTTCAAATGGCTATGGCCCTTCTCCAGGCTGGAGACCGGGAGGGCTACAGGGAACTCATGGCAGAGCGCAGGGCAGCGTGTGAGGCTGCGGAGCGGCAGGCAGAGCGGCAGGCAGCGCGTGAAGAGCGCCAGGCAGAGCGTGAGGCTGCGGAGCGACGGCAACAGGCAGACCGGGACCACCAGCTGCAGCTAGCTCAGCTCCGGCCCTCATCAGCCACACGTGACCTTCAAGACACCAAACTTCCAAAGGTCCGTGTTGAGGACTTCCCAGTGCTGGAGAAGGATGGAGACTTGGACTCTTTCTTGACTGCTTTTGAACGGACTTGCTTGCAGCACCATCTGGACAAGGACCAGTGGGCCAAATACCTGACCCCCCGTTTAAGGGGTAAGGCCCTGGAAATCCTTGGGGACTTGCCTGCTGAGGCAGATCAGGGCTACGACACCATCAAGCGGGCCCTGATCCAACAGTACAACCTCACTCCAGAGTCCTACCGCAAGAAGTTCCGGAGCCTACAGAAGGGACCAAAGGACTCCTGGGCTGACCACAGGCGGGCACTTGCCCGAGCTGCCGACCACTGGACCCAAGGCCTGCAGCTTTCCACCGGACCGGAGATCCTGGACTTGTTCATCACGGAGCAACTCTTGTGGAACTGCCCTGAGGATCTCCGCCAGTTCATCCGAGACCAGAAGCCAAAGGGGTCCACGGCTACAGCTGCCCTGGCCGATGACTACACCAACAATCGGGCTCCTGAGGCCAGGAGAGCAGCCACCAGCAGCACCTGGAGAGGGGGGTAAGATGAATTCTGCGACTGCCCCTAGACTGCAGGGGGTGTCCCCCTCAACTCCCCTCTCCAGGCCCGTGGCAGAGCCAAGACGGTGCCACCAGTGCAACCTACCTGGACACTTCAAGGCCATGTGCCCTCAGCGTCCCAAGGCCCCGGCTCCGTCCCCGTCCCAAGGGCCGCCCAAGGTGTATTGTGTGGGTGGGGGTGGTGGTAGGTCCCTGGACAGCTTCCAACCTGTCACCGTCGGCCGGTCTGTGACCATAGGACTGCGAGACAGCGCCTCGGAGGTGACTCTGGTGCGGCCTGAGATGGTGTCCCCCCAAGACTTGATCCCTGGAAAAACCCTCGCTGTCTCCGGGATTGGAGGCATTGACCCGGCGCTGCCTGTTGCTGACATTTATGTGGACTGGGGCGCAGGGCGAGGGGTGAGGGAGGTGGGGGTAACTGATCGGATCCCCGCAAACGTGCTACTTGGGACAGATTTGGGGCAGATAACCTCCCAGTTTGGGCCCCCACCAAGGGCTGAACCTTCAGCCAGTACGGACATGACTCCTGACAATGTTAATGTGTTATCTATGAATGATGTGAGAGAGGGGGGAGTGAACTCTGATATTTCTGCTTGCACAGACACCATAGACACACACACAGCTGCAGCTGTGACAGGGGAGGGGGTCAGAGAAAGGTGTGACAATGCCTCTACAAGTAATCAGCCTGTGAGCTGGGATCTGCTGCCCTCTGCAGGGATAAGCAGAGAGCAGGGTGCTGCAGGGGGAGGACCAGTGTGTGGGGTGGGGGCTACCACAGCAAATGTGGGGTCCCCAGAGATTTCACAGCGGGGTTCTGTTGCTGCAGGAGGGGAACAGGCAGGTGAGATTGGGGCCGGTCCAGGAGCGGAAGTGCTCCCAGGTAAGATCTCGGTGCATGGTTCCCCCACAACCGGGGTGTCAGGAAGCCAGGTAGGTCTGCCTGAACCGGCGACTTGGTCAGGAACGGAGGAGGAGCAGGCACGACCCACGGTCGCAGCGGCTGTGGCCGCTGTCACCCGCAGTGGGAGTGCTGGAAGCCAAGGGGCCTCCCGGAGGTCCGATAGCTCTTCCCCTTCTGACCAAGTGGCAGCCGAGTCAGGTGGAGGCCAGGACACAGGTCCCGGGGTACTGACCGAAGATGTGACAGTCTCGTCGATTCTGGCCACATCTAGTCAGGGGTTTCAGGCAGCGTTAGAAGCTGACGACAGCCTGAAAGCTCTAAAGGAGCAGGCGGCACAGCCTCCCTCGGACTCGGACCCGGAGCGAGTGGTCTGGGACCAAGGACGGCTGTACCGGGCCACGGTCCAGCAGGGTTCACCGGAGGCGTGGCCCAGGGACCGACAGTTGGTGGTACCCTATCCGTTCCGGACGGAGTTGTTGCAGATCGCACATGAGATTCCGATGGCCGGACACCTAGGGATCGCTAAGACCAAGGCCAGGTTAAACCAGCATTTCTACTGGCCAAAAATGGGGGCCGATGTGGCTGCCTACTGCCGTTCGTGTGAAACCTGTCAGAGAGTGGGGAAGGCGGGGCCACGCCCCAAAGCCCCACTGGTATCTCTGCCCATCATCGATGAGCCTTTCAGGAGGGTGGCTGTGGATCTGGTCGGCCCGCTGGCCATCCCCAGCAGCTCCGGGAAACGCTTCATACTGACGGTAGTGGACTATGCCACCCGGTACCCAGAAGCAGTGGCCTTGTCGTCCATTCGGGCTGACAAGGTGGCCACCGCATTGCTGGAGATTTTCTCCCGAGTGGGTTTTCCCCAGGAAATGCTCACTGACCGGGGGACCCAATTCATGTCCCAGCTGATGGAGGCCCTCTGTAAGCAAGTCCAGGTGCGACATCTGGTGGCCAGCCCGTACCATCCACAGACTAATGGCCTGTGCGAGCGGTTTAATGGCACCTTAAAGCAGATGCTTAAGATGTTGGTCGACTCCCATGGGCGTGACTGGGAGCGGTATCTCCCACACCTGTTATTTGCTTACCGGGAGGTTCCACAGGCCTCAACAGGATTCTCACCGTTTGAGCTCCTGTACGGGCGACGTGTGCGGGGCCCCCTGGCTCTGGTGAAAGAGGCTTGGGAAGGGGATTTGGCCACCCCTGGAGTGTCGGTTATCGAGTATGTCATGTGCTTCCGGGACAAAATGCAGGCCTTGACGCAACTGGTACACGACAATATGGCTCAAGCCCAGGCCGATCAGAAGCGTTGGTACGACCAGAACGCTTGTGAGAGGACCTACCAAGTGGGTCAAAAGGTGTGGGTACTGGTCCCCGTACCACAGGACAAGCTTCAGGCAGCCTGGGAAGGCCCATACCTCGTGTACCAGCAGCTCAACCCTGTGACGTACCTGGTCACCCTGGACCCTGCCCGTGGAAGGCGGAAGCCCTTCCATGTGAACATGATGAAGGCACATCATGAGCGGGAGGCGTGTGCGCTCCCCGTGTGCAACCTGCCCGAGGAGGGAGAAGCGGAAACCCTCTTGGATATGCTAGCCCAGGTTAGGGCCGGCGGATCCATTGAGGATGTGGAGGTTGGCCACCAGCTCTTGGAGGACCAACGGTCCCAGCTGTGGGCCACCCTCCTCCCCTTCCGGGGGTTGTTTACCAACCAGCCCGGAAGGACTGACTTGGCTGTCCATCACGTGGACACTGGGGATCATCCCCCGATCCGGCGTTCAGCATATCGGGTCTCCCTGGAGGTGCAGCAACACATGCGCCAGGAGATTGACGAGATGCTGAAGCTGGGGGTGATCCAGGCATCCAACAGCGCTTGGGCCTCGCCTGTAGTCCTCGTCCCTAAGAAGGACCGAACCACTCGGTTCTGCGTGGACTACAGGGGGCTCAATGCTGTCACGGTCGCCGATGCGTACCCAATGCCACGCATCGATGACCTGCTCGATCAGTTGGCCGGGGCTCAGTACCTGACCATCATGGACCTGAGCCGGGGATATTGGCAGATCCCCCTGACTCGCAAGGCCAGGGAACGCTCTGCCTTTATTACCCCATTTGGACTATACGAGTCCACGGTGATGCCATTCGGGATGAGGAATGCCCCTGCCACTTTCCAGCGGATGGTCAACACCCTGCTCAAGGGACTTGAAGGGTACGCGGCCGCGTACCTAGATGACATTGCCGTCTTCAGTCCCACCTGGGAGGACCACCTAGAGCATCTAGCACAGGTGCTCAGGCGGATCCACCGGGCAGGTTTGACCATCAAGCCGGGAAAGTGTCAGCTGGCCATGAGCGAGGTCCAGTACCTCGGTCACCGGGTAGGCGGGAGAACACTGAAGCCCGAGCCTGAGAAGGTGGAGGCCATCGCATCCTGGCCCACCCCCAGGACCAAGAAGCAGGTGATGTCCTTCTTGGGGACCGCTGGGTACTATAGGAGGTTTGTTCCACGCTATAGTAGCCTGGCAAAGCCCTTGACGGACCTCACCAAGAAGAAGCTGCCCTCTGCAGTCGATTGGACAATGGACTGCGAGACAGCCTTCCAGGCCCTAAAGGACGCCCTGTCCAGCCCGCCCGTGCTACAGGCAGCCGACTTCACGCGGCCGTTTGTAGTACAGACCGACGCCAGTGACTTCGGCCTCGGTGCGGTGCTCAGCCAGGTGGACTCTGCGAGCCAAGAGCACCCAGTCTTGTACCTGAGCAGGAAGCTGTTACCAAGGGAAGTGGCCTATTCCACGATGGAGAAGGAGTGCCTGGCCATAGTGTGGGCCCTGCAGCGTCTGCAACCCTATCTATACGGGCGCCACTTCATCGTGGAGACGGACCACAATCCCCTCAGCTGGTTGCACACCGTCTCTGGGACGAATGGGCGATTGTTGCGATGGAGCCTTGCGCTCCAGCAATACAACTTCACCATTCGCCACAAAAGGGGCCGTGACCACGGTAACGCAGACGGGCTGTCCCGACAAGGAGAGGTCGCGGACGGGCGCACGGGGGAACACCGGAGTGTGCTGCCCCCTAGCGCCCTCAAAAGGGGGGAGGTGTGAGGCAAATCCCGGGATATGAAGATGAATTATGACTTCCAGTCATAATCGCTCATCACTCCCTGGCAGTGCCCCCCTCCCTTCTTGTTCTCAATGTCCAGCATCTGTGAAGGTGTTACACCTCCATGGCCATCTCCTGTGATATGGAGATGAGATGATGTGGGAACAATGGACACAGGAGGACTCCCTGCCGTGACCCTGTGGTAGGAGCTGCTATCTAATTAGCAAGCTTGGAAGTATCCAGACAGAACGACTCCAGTAAAAAATGGTTCATATCTCGCAAGCCATATTTCCGATAAATATGGCAACCATAAAAATGGTGTCTCCGCATGCGGACGATGCTGGCACACCCTTTTTATGGGAGCGGGAGCTTGGGAAATACCCCAGGCGTGATATCAGCCAATGAGGAACTAGTAGACAAGTCATGAAACCTCTCATTCTGTAGCTAAATTCATAACTGTCACAATGAGAGCATTGGCGTCCGCCTACGACGCTCCCAGGCCAAGTTATGGCCATATTCCATGTTGTGGATTTTGTCCATAACTCCAGCCAGGGGTGGAGCAGTGCTCCCTCTGAGGTCACGAAGGTAGGAGGGGACCTGGATTTGCCCAGGTTGATAACCCTACTTCGGCCATTTTCCAGTGTTCTTTCGCTGGGGGTCACGTGCAGGAAACATCTGTGGGAGTTCCTAGAAACCTGGTCTACAGCGCCCCCCTGTGGCCAGACGCACAAGGTAACTGATTGAATTGCATACCTGTTTGTAAACCATGCTTTATCTGTAACTGTACTCTGACATATGTATATTCTGTAGATTCCCTATTGTATATATTGTAGTCTCTAGTGTGCTTTAGGCTGATTAAATTATATAATTAATCTTGGGCTGTTCTGTTATCTCGATCTTGAATCCCACGTCTGTGTGTTCGGCTAATAGTTACCGTGAAGCGGTTGGTGGCAGCGAGTTGTGCCAAGGATTATTGTGGGGAGGCCAGTGAGATTCGGGGAGGTTTTATATATTCCGCCCGCGGAGGTCGGGGGAATATATACCCTACTCTCACCGGGGACCCTTCAATAATCGGCATAAGTAGTATAGCGGCCTCCTTGCTTATTGTCGGGCAATTCCATAATTGGCCTGACTATAAGAGGGGCGCTAGAGAGCGCGTCACGTGCTCTGTCTGTCGGTCGGGAGGTAAAAAGGAGGGGTGACTCCCGCTTGTTACCCCCCGATCGTGACGTACTGGTAGCCAGCGCGGGGGATTTCTGAGTGACCCCCCCGGTGGTTTGTGACACAAGTGCTTAATAACAGGGTACTTAGTGTATACATTTTTGCAAAAGGGTAAAAAGAGTTTTGACATGACACAAGTCAGGTATTGATAATGTTTTAACTTTAGTAGGTTAGGGACTGTCTCAGGTGGGTACACCGTGACGAGGTGAGACAGCTTTTTACCCTTTTGCAAAAATGTATACACTAAGTACCCTGTTATTAAGCACTTGCAATTTATTTATTTATAGTCAGGGTATTTTCCATGCAATTTTTCTCTGTTTTTTTTCTAGTCTTAAGGCTGCAATTCACATGCTTAATGTTGCATGTTTACTGAACATTGTTTCAGCTCAGGTTTTTGGTGTTTTTTATTTATAGTAATGAGCGCCCCTGTGATTAGTTGGGGTGAATGTTGGTTTTCTCTGGATTTTGCGTGTGCTCGGCCGTTGTCTTCTGACGTTTTTTGGATTTGACGTCTTCGTCAGCAGCAGAAACTTGTCATAAACTTTAACATTTTCTTTATCACTTTTGGAAATGAAATGTGGAGCTCTGAGACGTCTACCATGGTATATGCCTAAAAGTGGAGTCAATTCCGGTACAACTCTCCACCCATAGACTCCTATATCTGTTTATGCAGTGTGCCGCATATACCGGCAGCTCTTTATAGATCACGTGCGTTATTCACATACTTCGCCGAACTTACACACCGGGAGCATTTCCCAGGTGGCTGTCACACCTGGGAAATGCGGTCACAGCCGCTCCTCCGCCCCTCACTTACAGCAGAAGGGTATTCACAAAGCAATGTAGATTTATATGCAATTCAGCTGCTGCAAACACCTCCGCTGTGTCATATGGGGTCTGTGGAGAGCGGTGACAGTGGAGAAGCTGCTCCATTCATTGTGGTGAATGCTCTGTAGATCAGACGTGAGCATAAAGCAGTGAAAAAGTAACATATGAACCTTTCTCACTGGTCACAAACATCTTTACTTCCGTGTCAGAGGTGCGTTTTACCCTCCGTGAGCCGTGTTTATGGCACACGTATGTTCTCCGTGTGTTATCCGTGATAACACACGGAGATCAGGAACTTTCCTGTCCCTGGCGTCGCTGTCCGTGGTGCTGATCTGCGGTCTCCGGTCCTGCCGACTCCCCGCTGCTGCAGATTCCGGCCGCAGTGAAGTGAATATGCAATGAGCGGCTGTCGGAAGCAAGTGACATCAGCGGCAGAGACAGCAGCGTTAGAGAAGGTGAGTAAAGTTTTGTTTTTTTTATATTTTTTTTCTTGCAGATACATGTGTTTTCTCCGGTGCGTGTCACACGGAACACATCCTTGTGGTCCGTTTGCGTTACGTGTGACACCCGTGATGCCGGAGAAAATGTGGACATGTCTACGTGTAGAGCACACGGGCACACGTATGCTCCACACTTACACACGGTCCATGGCAGAATACGCACGTGAACGAAGACCGATTGATTTTAATGGGTCTACATGTGCCCGTGTCTCCGGTACGTGACAAAAATGACCATACACATACCGGAGGCACGGGCGTGTGAAAGAGGCCTTACTTTGTGCATCTCCTCAGCTCCTGCTTTTACAGCTTGTACCAAAAAATGGCTGAATTATTGTGGATATTTGAGTGAAAAGCTCTCGTGTGACTCTGCAGACGTTGAAGGGTAGAATGACTCTGCCCTGTAACCTTGCGGAAATCCACAGAAATAAATGACCGCTCCACACCGATTAATACCCAAATGTATCACACATGTGCGGCAGCCACAACAATATCCACACAATGGGGAATTAATTCATAGCGCTATAATGTCATGCAGGACAGGGGCAAAGGGACGGGAGACATTAGCCCAGCAGATTATATTATGCCGGGGAGGTAGAGGAATAAGAACAGAATTTACTGTTCACGAAGCTACAACATAGACTGAAGGACATAGTCTAGCCCGTGAGGAACAATTTGTGATAAAAGCAAGTATAGAATTATTTGTAAAAGGAACATATAAACACATTTCATGGAAGCAATGTCTGCAAAACGACAAACTCCAGACACTTCATAAGCGCAGTAATCACTCCTGACTTATGTAAACACATTGGAAAACGGGTGTAAACTCCCTGTGTGAAGTAGAATAAAGCCACCATAATACTGCCCTATATATAAGAATATATCTACTATAATACTGCCCCTATGTATAAGAATATAACTACTATAATACTGCCACCTATGTACAAGAATATAACTACTATAATACTGCCCCCTATGTACAAGAATATAACTATTATAATACTGCCCCCTATGTACAAGAATATAACTTCTATAATACTGCCCCTATATACAAAAATGTAACTACTATAATACTGCCCCCCTATGTACAAGAATATAACTACTATAATACTGCCCCCTATGTACAAGAATATAACTATTATAATACTGCCCCTATGTACAAGAATATAACTATTATAATACTGCCCCTATGTACAAGAATATAACTATTATAATACTGCTCCTATGTACAAGAATATAACTACTATAATACTGCCCCTATATACAAAAATGTAACTACTATAATACTGCCCCCTATGTACAAGAATATAACTACTATAATACTGCCCCCTATGTACAAGAATATAACTATTATAATACTGCCCCCTATGTACAAGAATATAACTACTATAATACTGCCCCTATATACAAAAATGTAACTACTATAATACTGCCCCCTATGTACAAGAATATAACTACTATAATACTGCTCCTATGTACAAGAATTTAACTATTATAATACTGACCCCTATGTACAAGAATATAACTATTATAATACTGCTTCTATGTACAAGAATTTAACTATTATAATACTGCCCCCTATGTACAAGAATATAACTATTATAATACTGCCCCCTATGTACAAGAATATAACTATTATAATACTGCTCCTATGTACAAGAATATAACTACTAAGAGCGACCAAGATTATTAGAGGAATGGGTGGGCTGCAATACCAAGACAGGTTATTAAACTTGGGGTTATTTAGTCTGGAAAAACGAAGGCTTAGGGGGGATCTAATCACAATGTATAAATATATGAGGGGACAGTACAGAGACCTTTCCAAAGATCTTTTTACACCTAGGCCTGCGACTGGAACACGGGGGCATCCGCTACATCTTGAGGAAAGAAGGTTTAATCATTTAATCATAATCACAGACGAGGATTCTTTACTGTACGAGCAGTGAGACTATGGAACTCTCTGCCGCATGATGTTGTAATGAGTGATTCACTACTAACATTTAAGCAGAGCCTGGACGCCTTTCTTGAAAAATTTAATATTACCAGTTATGTATATTAGATTTTATGACAGGGTGTTGATCCTGGGAACTAGTCTGATTGCCGGATGTGGACAAAGGAAGGAAATTTTTTCCCCATTGGAACTTGTCACATTGGGGTTTTGTTTTTTTTTGTTTTTTTTTTTGCCTTCCTCTGGATCAACATGTTAGGCTACGGGTTGAACTAGATGGACTTAGAGTCTCCCTTCAACCTTAAAAACTATGATACTATGATAATACTGCCCCCTATGTACAAGAATATAACTATTATAATACTGCCCCCTATGTACAAGAATACAACTACTATAATACTGCCCCTATATACAAGAATATAACTACTATAATACTGCCCCCATGTACAAGAATATAACTACTATAATACTGCCCCTATGTACAAGAATATAACTACTATAATACTGCCCCTATGTACAAGAATATAACTATTATAATACTGCCCCCTATGTACAAGAATACAACTACTATAATACTGCCCCTATATACAAGAATATAACTACTATAATACTGCCCCCATGTACAAGAATATAACTACTATAATACTGCCCCTTATGTACAAGAATATAACTACTATAATACTGCCCCTATGTACAAGAATATAACTACTATAATACTGTCCCCTTTAGACAAGAATATAACTACTATAATACTGCCCCTATATACAAGAATATAACTACTATAATACTGCTCCTATATACAAGAATATAACTACTATAATACTGCCCCTATATACAAGAATATAACTACTATAATACTGTCCCCTTTAGACAAGAATATAACTACTATAATACTGCCCCTATGTACAAAAATATAACTACTATAATACTGCCCCTATATACAAGAATATAACTACTATAATACTGCTCCTATATACAAGAATATAACTACTATAATACTGCCCCTATATACAAGAATATAACTACTATAATACTGCCCCTACATACAAGAATATAACTACTATAATACTGCCCCTATATACAAGAATATAACTACTATAATACTGCCCCTATATACAAGAATATAACTACTATAATACTGTCCCCTTTAGACAAGAATATAACTACTATAATACTGTCCCCTTTAGACAAGAATATAACTACTATAATACTGCCCCTATGTACAAAAATATAACTACTATAATACTGCCCCTATATACAAGAATATAACTACTATAATACTGCTCCTATATACAAGAATATAACTACTATAATACTGCCCCTATATACAAGAATATAACTACTATAATACTGCCCCTATATACAAGAATATAACTACTATAATACTGTCCCCTTTAGACAAGAATATAACTACTATAATACTGCCCCTATATACAAGAAAATAACTACTATAATACTGCCATTAAATCAAGGCTACCACCCAAGAACAATTGAAAACCAGATGACAAGAGCCACCAGAATATCAAGAAACCATCTTCTACATTATAAAACTAAAGAAGAAAACAACCGGGTCCCTCTTGTAATCACCTACAATCCAAATCTAGAGGCGTTAAGAGGAGCTGCACGGAAACTACAACCATTACTGCAAAAAGATGCCCGATTAAAATCTATTTTTCCAGACCCCCCACTTCTGTGTTTTAGGCAGCCCCCGAATCTAAGAAGCATCATTGTCAAAAGCTCCCTGTCCTCTCCAACAACAACAGGAACACTTCCCTGCAACCAGAAATCATGTAAGCCCTGTCCATGTATACTGACAACGGACAAGATAAAGATTCCCAGATCACATCAGGACTACAAGACCCCAGGTGCCTTCAGCTGCACCACAACCAATGGGGTGTACTTAATTATATGTACCAAATGTCCAACTGGGGGTCTGTATGTAGGGGAGACAGGACAAGGATGAATTCTCACTGCCACACAATTAGAGAAAAATGATAGATCTACCTGTGGCCAAACATTTCTGTAACCCAGACCACAGCATCATGGACATGAAATCGCTGGTATTGAAAGGACATTTCAAGCCCCAGAGAGACAGGAGAGTCTGGGTGTACTAACTTATGATGACCGGTGACACATTCAGAGGAGGAATGAATGTGTCACATGGATTTGTGTCTTTTTACCTCAATTAAGAAATGTGCTCCTCAGAGCATCTGGGGGCATCACAGCCCGGACCAGACCCCAATCAGAGGACAATAAAACTTTTACACTGCTTATCTATGAACTGCTGCAATATTTATGGCCACAACAGTTTGTCCTCTTGCCATAGTGATAGTTCTGCTTCACATAACGTGTCTTATTTACTGCCCCATTCTATGTCCTGTTGTGTATAAATATGTGGCTCTTCAGATTTTGTGTTATACTGAGGCTGATGAAGAGACCTGAGGAGTCTGGAGCTGCTATTACCATCTTTTCAGTTAGCAATTAAAAGGCATCAACCACTGAGGACTGTCAGGTCTTTTACACAATTTTTGTTTACATCCCTGCATGCTGGGATGTAGCGACCTGTAGTGTTTTCTGATAACAGTCCATGTGTGTCGCCCTGGGCAAGCCAGGGGACACAGATAACAACACCACTACACCCCACACTCCAGGTAGGCACATCTGCTAACCAGAAATCCTTGTTGCCTCCCTCCAAGAGTCTGTTGATGCACACCAGGGGGTGGGCCAGGCGGTTGGCTCCGCCCACCAAGGAGCTCACAACTCTGGAGGCAGGAAGTAACCAGGCAGAAAGCCCGGGGAGGGCAAGAGTGAAGTCCAGTGAAGGGCTAGAGGAAACAACCAGAAGTGAAAGTGAAGGAAAGGAAAGTGGAAAAGGAGGAAAGCAAGAAGTGGTGACAGAGCAGAGAGAAGGAGAAGCCTGAGAGCCCAGCTGTGTGTAGGGCTAAAACAGCAAGGTCAGCGACGGCGGTGACTGTCCGGAGTGGGACAGTTCGGAAGTTCCTGGAAGGACCCCGTTGGCTGTGTGCCCGGTGGTCTGGAGCAGTGTTCCGAAGGACAGTCAGCACCAGGGCAGGGGCCTCTCGGACCCCGGCAAGGCTAGGAGTCGCCCAATTTGCCGAATCCGTCAGCGAAGGGGACGCAGATCCCCCAGCAACAAAGTCCCGATTGACGGCAACAGCCCGACCATTACCGGGGAGACACCGCCACCGCCAAGGCACCAGTTTCCCCAGGGCCAGCGCCTGCGGGCAAAGTGTAGAGCTCCTCCGGCCCAGATTGCAGTCGGGGAGCGGGTAACCGGAGGGAATCCACCGCTACCATCAGTCAAACAGGTGCAAGGAAGAGAGACGTCACCGTCACCTACCGGGAGTGCAGGTGCAACCGTCTGTGGGACCGTCCTACCAGCCGTTGGTTTACCGTACAAACTGTGTCCGTGTCTCAGGCTGAGTGAGTACCACAGTGCCGCAAGGCACAGCGCTGCCCCCGCGTCCCTGCGCCCTCCAGGCCCTACACTTCACATCTCTTCACCGGGCCCCGGGATCACCAACCCCTACCCACGGAGGGGCAACACAACACCTGGCTGCTCCCATCACCATCCCCGGGACCCTCACACTGAGCAGCGGTGGTGCCATCACCACAACCGTGGGTGGCGTCACGAACTATAATCCCAACAAACACCCCCCTTTTCACTCACGGGCGAGGAGTGTCGCTCGAGACACCCCGGGATCCGGCCCGCAGCTCGAGCCACCAGGAGCAACTGCCGGACCCGAGCAGAAGGGGTGAGCGCGGTGTGCTGACACCCTCCTCCCCGCCCGCGACAACTTGGCGTCACGAACAGGATCTTACCGCTCTGCCGTCAGGTAGAGGTGCGCCTTGTGACCGCCGGAGATATCCGGCAGAAAAATTTCAGAAGCCGCCATCTTTGGCGCGAAAAGTTCCCGCTCGAGCGTCTTCTCGAGCAGTAGAGGCGCGAAGGCCAAAACTCCGCCCCGAGAGAGGAGGGGCCGGAAAGAGCTAAGGGGGACGCGATGGCGGCTGGCGGCATGTAGTCGCCGCCATAAAAGCAAGGACGCCAGGACCTTGCCAGAAAACCATTCCTGGAAGCAAACAGCAAAGACACCATGTGGATGCCGTCCCGAAACACCGTGGCCCCCGCACCGGGAACCGCAGCGTGGGTGGAGATCCGGACCGCGCAGCTCCATCTAAGGCTGCAGGTCAAAATGCAGCTCCTCCTGGAGGAGTGGGAGACCGACATGGCGGACGTTTTGGCAGCCGTGCGGAGACGCGAGGAGGAAGCGGAGGAAGGGAGGGTGAGTGACCCACGCCCCTATGTCCCGGAGGGACCGGTCGCTGCGGCTGAGGGACCCGGTCCAAGCCCTCTCCCCCCGTTGCCTCCTTCGCCACCCGTATCGGAGGCCGTGACCCCGCCACTAGGCCCGCTACCACCGCAACCGGTAGCGATACCCAGCCCGTCCGCCCCAGCGGACCGACCTGTAGCCGGAGCCCGAAGCAAACCGGAGGCATTGCCATGGAAGGCCCCGAAGATTGCGCCAGAGACAGTCCCCGAGCAGTTCCCCGAGCCGGAGCCGATGACCCGCTCCGAGCCGAAGGCCCAACTGCGGAAAGCCCCTGTGCCCATCCCCCACACCTCGGCTGAGGTGGCGCCGGGTTGTTGCTGCAAGGCAGCGCCCAAGGCCATGACACCGCGGGATACGCCGCCCACCTTTCTGACAGTGGGTAACGTACTGGATGTCCCGCGGGGCTCAACCCGTGCGCCGGAGCCATACTGGGACCGGGAGCCGACCAAGCTGGGCCTGGAAATCGCGGAGAGGGAGCGAAGAAAAGCCGAGCTGGTAGCCCGAGCCATCCGGGAAAAGGAGAACCTGCGGCAAGCGACCTTCCGTGTCCGGGGCCCGTTCTACGAGGGGCAGGTGCGGCGCTTCGATATCCGCCGGGGCTACGGGTTCATATACGAACCGGGCCTGGAGGCCGAGGTGTTTGTAGCCCGGCGGGATGTGCATGCCCATCTGCCCGAGGAGCATCCTGGCCGCAACCTAATACCAGGGGACATGGTGCGTTACACTCGGCACTGCGGAGAGAGGGGGTGGTTTGCCCTGGACGTAAAGCTGAAGGGCAGCCCGGAGAGCAAGGTGAGCTCTGCACCCCCTCCCTCGGAGGAAGCAGCAGCAGGACCGGAGTAGGGCAGCGGATGCCCGTTGCACCGTCCCCCGTTGGGACCACCACTGAGTTATTTGTTTGATGTTTGAAAGTTCTGCAATGATGAAAGATGATTACCCGAGTTTGTTACCTGATTTGCTGCAGTGATTTGCAACCGGCAGGAGCCGGCACCGTTGTCCCCGTGGGGACCGTTTAAAATGCATGGGAACTATCCATGGACAAGCCCGTGAACTCTGCAGGGCAACCACAAACGTTAGTGGCATGTAAATATGTTGGGTACCGTTACCGTTTCCGCAATGCCGCCTCCGGAGAGGCAGGTTGGAGGGAGGGCCCTGAGCAGAGCAGGCCAGGGCCCAGCCACCAAAGGAACCGGTGGCCACCCTCTGGAGGGCAAGGACAGATCCCGCTCGGGTGACTTGTGCTGGACTGTGGGTCAAGGGGTGCTGCCTGGGTTTTAGGGGCAGCATCAGGGCCAGGTTGCTTGGGTGGGAGAGAGCGGAAACCGTGACCGTACACCGTTGAAACGTTAAAAGTAAAATGTGCCTCCCGTCTTGGGAAGAGTTGATCGAAAATGCTTATGTGATGTTTAACCCTGTTATCCCCTTTTTACAGAAAAATAAAACCGGTGTAGGACGGCAGCCCGCGGACGGTCTGCATTTTGCTAAGGGGGAATGTGTCGCCCTGGGCAAGCCAGGGGACACAGATAACAACACCACTACACCCCACACTCCAGGTAGGCACATCTGCTAACCAGAAATCCTTGTTGCCTCCCTCCAAGAGTCTGTTGATGCACACCAGGGGGTGGGCCAGGCGGTTGGCTCCGCCCACCAAGGAGCTCACAACTCTGGAGGCAGGAAGTAACCAGGCAGAAAGCCCGGGGAGGGCAAGAGTGAAGTCCAGTGAAGGGCTAGAGGAAACAACCAGAAGTGAAAGTGAAGGAAAGGAAAGTGGAAAAGGAGGAAAGCAAGAAGTGGTGACAGAGCAGAGAGAAGGAGAAGCCTGAGAGCCCAGCTGTGTGTAGGGCTAGAACAGCAAGGTCAGCGACGGCGGTGACTGTCCGGAGTGGGACAGTTCGGAAGTTCCTGGAAGGACCCCGTTGGCTGTGTGCCCGGTGGTCTGGAGCAGTGTTCCGAAGGACAGTCAGCACCAGGGCAGGGGCCTCTCGGACCCCGGCAAGGCTAGGAGTCGCCCAATTTGCCGAATCCGTCAGCGAAGGGGACGCAGATCCCCCAGCAACAAAGTCCCGATTGACGGCAACAGCCCGACCATTACCGGGGAGCCACCGCCAAGGCACCAGTTTCCCCAGGGCCAGCGCCTGCGGGCAAAGTGTAGAGCTCCTCCGGCCCAGATTGCAGTCGGGGAGCGGGTAACCGGAGGGAATCCACCGCTACCATCAGTCAAACAGGTGCAAGGAAGAGAGACGTCACCGTCACCTACCGGGAGTGCAGGTGCAACCGTCTGTGGGACCGTCCTACCAGCCGTTGGTTTACCGTACAAACTGTGTCCGTGTCTCAGGCTGAGTGAGTACCACAGTGCCGCAAGGCACAGCGCTGCCCCCGCGTCCCTGCGCCCTCCAGGCCCTACACTTCACATCTCTTCACCGGGCCCCGGGATCACCAACCCCTACCCACGGAGGGGCAACACAACACCTGGCTGCTCCCATCACCATCCCCGGGACCCTCACACTGAGCAGCGGTGGTGCCATCACCACAACCGTGGGTGGCGTCACGAACTATAATCCCAACAAACACCCCCCTTTTCACTCACGGGCGAGGAGTGTCGCTCGAGACACCCCGGGATCCGGCCCGCAGCTCGAGCCACCAGGAGCAACTGCCGGACCCGAGCAGAAGGGGTGAGCGCGGTGTGCTGACACCCTCCTCCCCGCCCGCGACACATGTAACATGTTCTTCCCCGGAGAGGAGCCCAGCGCCATCTGATCAATTGTCATTGCTATGTAGGATGGAGTCACGTTGATGGATTAATTTGCATTTATAATGGAAGGTGATTGTTTTTAGGCGTCTGCCATTGTCGAGGATGAAGACAATGCTGCACATTTCAGAGCCCTGCCAAACATTGAAAACTGTGTTAGGGGCTTATGGAAACAGGACCACTATGGACATGGAAAGGGAAGAGGTTGTGAGACTTGACAGGAGCAGGTCCTGCAGGATACAGGAGGCCGGATTGTCTTCCGCTGTCTTCTCTAATCTTTCTGTGAGATATTTTATGCCATGATTGGAGCCACTCTCCGCCCGGCAGCCTGCCAGCCACACTCCTCCTGTTCCAGGCAAATGAAATCAATACAAAATCCAATTAATGGATATATATAGTCTATACCGTTTCTCCGACTTCTCTCTTTTATAAGCCTTGGATTCGGATACTACCATTATCTCCATTAAAAGTATTAGTCTCTTGCCACCTCCAATTCTGCTATAGACTTTACAAGACACTGAGTGTTGGGACATTAAATCGTCTGTTAGTATCTGCAGGCGACGTCCAGATGCCGAGCGCACGATCCGAAGAGAACGTTGCGGGTTCTGATGGCCGAGTATTTACAGTATCTGTGTGGGGAATATATCATCAAATCATAACTGCAAGACCCTCCTCTAATATCCAGGAGGATCCTAGAAAAAGGCGAGACCTGGAGGAGCCTCCTGTGCATGGCACCACGGCGGTTCATCATGCAGGGTATAGGCAGGGAGCCTGAAAATGCCTGACAAGTTGTGTGGATACGCAAGTTTTCTAAAAATTAGTTTCACAAACTTGCATCAAATTCCCCATATACAGTATCTATCACTTCTATAAGGGTTGCTTCAGAGATTAAATTCTACCACCTCCACTTTCCATTTGAAAGGGTCGTCCATTATCAGACCATTTGGGGTCCGACAACTTATGCCCACACCCAACTGTTATTTCCAGCTTTTACTACAGTCAGGACAACACCGCCTTCTACACTGTGAATATTCACTTAAAATGGAGTAGAGCTGCAAAACCTAAGAATGGCTACTACCCATTGTATAGAGCTAGATTTGTACACTGTATACATCTGGCTGCATTGAGAGCTGCAAATAGCTGAACATGGTGGGGTCTGAAGATGGGTCCTTAACATCTATCCAGACGCCTTACCCCTAGGCTGTATAGTAATGTCCTCTATCTAGGCACCTTACCCTCATGTTGTATAGTATTGACCTTGATCCAGGCCGCTTACTCCAAGGCTGTGTAGTACTGCCCTCTAGCCATGCCCCTTACCCCCAGACTTTATAGTGACAACTTTGATCTGGGCACCATGCTCTCAGGCTGTATAGTAATGGCCTCTAGCTAGGCTTCTAATTCGCAGGTAATATAGTAATGGCCTCTTTTAGGACCCCTTACTTCCAGGCTGTATAGTAATGGCTTCTATCTGGACCCTTTACCTCTGGGCTGTACAGTAATGGCCTCTCTGGACCCCTTACCTTCGGGCTGTATAGTAATGGCCTCTGTCTGGACCCCTTACCTCCGAGCTGTATAATAATGGCCTCTATCTGGACCACTTCTTTCCAGGCTGTATAGTATTGGCCTCTCTCTGGACCCCTTACCTCCGGGCTGTATAGTAATGGTCTCTCTCTAGTCCTCTTACCTCCGGGCTGTATAGTAATGGTCTCTCTCTGGACCTCTTACCTCCGGGCTGTATAGTAATGACCTCTCTCTGGACCCCTTAGCTCCGAGCTGTATAGTAATGGCCTCTTGCTGGACCCTTTACCTCCGGGCTGTATAGTAATGGCCTCTATCTGGACCCCTTACCTCTGGGCTGTATAGTAATGGCCTCTGTCTGGACCCCTTACCTCTGGGCTGTATAGTAATGGCCTCTCTCTGGACCCCTTACCTCCGGGCTGTATAGTAATGGCCTCTGTCTGGACCCCTTACCTCCGGGCTGTATAATAATGGCCTCTATCTGGACCACTTATTTCCAGGCTGTATAGTAATGGCCTCTCTCTGGACCCCTTACCTCCGGGCTGTATAGTAATGACCTCTGTCTGGACCCCTTAGCTCCGAGCTGTATAGTAATGGCCTCTTGCTGGACCCCTTACCTCTGGGCTGTACAGTAATGGCCTCTCTCTGGACCCCTTATCTCTGGGCTGTATAGTAATGGCCTCTCTCTGGACTCCTTACCTCCGGGCTGTACAGTAATGGCCTCTATCTGGACCCTATACCTCCGGGCTGTATAGTAATGGCCTCTCTCTTGACCCCTTACCTCTAGGCTGTAAAGTTATGGCCTCTCTCTGGACTCCTTACCTTCGGGCTGTATAGTAATGGCCTCTATCTGGACCCTTTACCTCCGGGCTGTATAGTAATGGTCTCTCTCTGGACCTCTTACCTCCGGGCTGTATAGTAATGGCCTCTCTCTGGACTCCTTACCTCCGGGCTGTATAGTAATGGCCTCTATCTGGACCCCTTAGCTCCGAGCTGTATAGTAATGGCCTCTTGCTGGACCCCTTACCTCTGGGCTGTACAGTAATGGCCTCTATCTGGACCCCTTATCTCTGGGCTGTATAGTAATGGCCTCTCTCTGGACTCCTTACCTCCGGGCTGTAAAGTTATGGCCTCTCTCTGGACTCCTTACCTCCGGGCTGTATAGTAATGGCCTCTATCTGGACCCCTTATCTCCAGACTGTATCCAGCCCCTTACCCCCAGGCTCTGTAGTAATGCCAGTATGGCCAGTATGACCAGTATGACCTGTACCAGTTGTGCAGTTCATGGAGCATTGATTATATAACAGATGAGAATCCTTTGACCGTATTGCACAGTAAATGCTCCTATAAGTCCGTCTGGACCCACTAATGGTTCCTGCATGGATTTGTTCCCAGACGGGTTCATTACCAAGGAGAAAGTATTGAGCAGCGGCCTGGATCCCTGACAATACGTTATTAGTGGCCTCTCCCAGGACAGATCTGGCGGCACAATAAACATGTCATATCTTAAAAGGTGCCAGGGATTTATGCGCCGGCTTCTCGGGCCTCCATTTTCCTGTCAGAGTCGTAAGGCAGTCTATCATTTATCTCTTATTTTCCCATGAAGGCCGGATGACTGAAAGTCACTAGTGACAGACTCACGCCATTAATGTTGATGATTTACCTAAAATTAATTTTGGAAGGCTCCTTTTCTCTCCCCCTTCGAATATATTATTGAAATTGGCAGCGAGTCAGAGGTGGCATAAACAGCCTGGATGTCACAATACTCCTCATCATGATTTAGAAAGTTCTGGCATTTTATTTAATTATGAACGTCCCCTTTTTCTGCGTTTTTATGGACCGCAGCGATCTCTGGGAATAGCAATTATGCCGTAAAACAGAGAAAAGTTCTTAAAAGAATTAATTTCAGGATCATAAGTGGCGACTGGCGACAGGGCGGCACATGAATATTCCCTGTATTGTTGGACGAGTAAAGGATTTTATGCTGCAAATTTATTAATGTCATTCCTTTGGAAATTCACAGCCACTCGTCTGGTGCTTGGACGCTGCGATAATTGGAATCTACAGATGAAAAGAATATGACTTCTGTTCATCTGTCTCAGTGGAGGACCTGCCATGGCCGGGAGACAGGTGTAATCATCTCCGGCATCCAGGCCCAGAAGTGTGGAAGAGAGGGAACACAGCGACCCCAGTCCTACGCTACCATTACGTGACTGCTTGTGGACGGTACACTGGGATACACAAAGACTACTCCAAACACAGTGCATCCAGTCCTACTATACCATTACGTGATGGCTGGTGGACGGTACACTGAGTTACCCAATGACTCCTCCAAACACAGTGCACCCAGTCCTACTCTACCATTACATGACGGCTGGTGGACAGTACACTGGGATACACAATGACTCCTCCAAACACAGTGCACCTAGTCCTACTCTACCATTATGTGATGACTGGTGGATGGTACACTAAGATACACAATGACTACTGCAAACACAGTGCACCCAGTCCTACTCTACCATTACGTGACGACTGGTGGACAGTACACTGGGATACACAATGACTCCTCCAAACACGGTGCACCCAGTCCTACTCTACCATTACGTGACGGCTGGTGGACGGTAAACTGAGATACACAATGACTCCTCCAAACACAGTGCACCCAGTCCTACTCTACCATTACGTGACAGCTGATGGACGGTACACTGAGATACACAATGACTACTGCAAACACAGTGCACCCAGTCCTACTCTACCATTACGTGACGGCTGGTGGACGGTACACTGGGATACAGAATGACTCCTCCAAACACAGTGCACCCAGTCTAAAGGCTGCTTTACACGGTACGACCGATTGTGCAATTTCACAATTGATCGTACCCGCCCCCGTCCTTTTTGCGTCACGGGCAAATCGCTGCCCGTGTCGCACAAAGTCAGTAACCCCCGTCACACGTACTTACCTCTCGTGCGACCACGCTGTGGGCGGCGAACGTCCACTTCCTGGAGTGGGAGGGACGTTCGGCGTCACAGCGACGTCACACGGCCGCCGGCCAATGGAAGCGGAGGGGCGGAGATGAGCGGGACGTAACATCCCGCCCACCTCCTTCCTTCACATAGCTGGCGGCGGCCGCGTGACGCAGGTGAGCTGCTGTTCATCGTTCCCGGGGTGTCACACGGAGCGACGTGTGCTACCCCGGAAACGATGAACAACTAAATTAAACGATGATATGGAACCTAGCGAGCAGTACACGACTCACGATTTGTGATCGATACTGCGTCGCTAGGAGGTGTCACACAGGCCGGCATCGCCAGCGATGCCGGATGTGCGTCACAAAAACCGTGACCCCGACGATCTATCGCACGATAGATTGTCTGGTGTAAAGCAGCCTTTACTCTACCATTACGTGACGGCTGGTGGACGGTACACAATGACTCCTGCAAACACAGTGCATGTTGGGGAGAGTAGTGCTCTGGGACTGTCAGCAGCAGTATCATGTGTGAGAGGGTTATATACATCTACTAGGCAACGAGTATCTTACGATAGGATTAGATACAGAGGTCATCAGACAGTATCACACATGATAGGATTAGATACACAGGTCATCAGACAGTATCACACATGATGGGATCAGATACAGAGGTCATCAGACAGTATCACACATGATGGGATCAGATACAGAGGTCATCAGACAGTATCACACATGATAGGATCAGATACACAGGTCATCAGACAGTATCACACATGATGGGATCAGATACAAAGGTCATCAGACAGTATCACACATGATAGGATTAGATACAGGGGTTATTGGATAGCATCACATATGATAGGATTAGATACAGAGGTCATCAGACAGTATCTCACATGATAGGATTAGATACAGAGGTCATTGGAGAGTATCACACATGATAAGATTAGATACAGAGGTCATCGAACAGTTTCACTAGGATTAGATACAGCTCAGCAGACAGTATAACACAGGATGGGATTAGTTATGCAGCTTATCAGGCTGTATCACCCATGATAGTATTAGATACATTGGTGAGCAGACTTTATTACACATTATAGGCTTGGATACACAGATCATCTGACCATATCATATGATAGGATTAGATGCAGCAAGTCCTCAGATAGTATCATACAGGATAGGATTAGGTACAGCTCAGGCCGTGTCCTTTTTCCGGTTTTCTGTGGTAGATTCATCTCACAAACCCACAAGCGTTGTATTGTTTGATGTTCTCCTCTGCAGACTGCTGTGTTTTCCCCATCAAACACATTGGACAGCCTCTCACACAGACGTGAACACGACCTTAGATACTCCGGCCTTGGATACACCAGCCTTAGATACACCAGCCTTAGCTACACCAGCCTTAGATACACCAGCCTTAGATGCACCAGCCTTAGCTACACCAGCACCAGCCTTAGCTACATCAGCCTTAGCTACATCAGCCTTAGATACACCAGCCTTAGATACACCAGCCTTAGCTACACCAGCCTTAGCTACACCAACACCAGCCTTAGCTACATCAGCCTTAGTTACAACAGGCTTAGATACACTAGCTTTACATCAGCCTTAGTTACATCAGCCTTAGCTACACCAGCCTTAGATACACTAGCCTTAGATACACTAGCTTTACACCAGCCTTAGCTACACCAGCCTTAGCTACACCAGCCTTAGCTACATCAGTCTTACACCAGCCTTAAATACACCAGCCTTAAATACACTAGCCTTAGATACACTAGCCTTAGATGCACCAGCCTTAGCTGCACTAGCCTTAGATGCACCAGCCTTAGCTACAGCAGCCTTAGATACTCTAGCCTTAGATACAGCAGCCTTAGATACACTAGCTTTACACCAGCCTTAGCTACACCAGCCTTAGCTACATCAGTCTTACACCAGCCTTAAATACACTAGCCTTAGATACACTAGCCTTAGATGCACCAGCCTTAGATGCACCAGCCTTAGCTGCACCAGCCTTAAATATACTAGCCTTAGATACACTAGCCTTAGATGCACCAGCCTTAGATACAGCAGCCTTAGATGCACTAGCTTTATACCAGCCTTAGATACACCGGCCTTAGATACACCAGCCTTGGATACAGAGAGAACAGAGCACATACATGGGATTGGGAGAGTAGCAGTTGCAGTGACATGCTGCATTGTACGGCGTATAGACCCACGCTGTGTTAATATTCTGCCGGTGTCCGCAGCACCCGGTAAATATTGACTGATCTGCACAGAAGGCGCAGCGTGCTCCCTGCACAATCGCACTGTATGGCGCAGAGTTCATCCAGGACTTGTGCCGT